>NC_045722.1:27036535-27054093 GCF_009834535.1 Camelus ferus | reverse complement strand
GTGTGCAGTGCAGTGCCCCAGTCGTGCATATAAACAGATTTCTTCTCTACAGCACAGGGAACTATATTCAATATCTTGTAGTAACCTTTAATGAAGAAGAATAGGAAAGTGAATATATGTGTATATATGTATTCTGATTTTGACTTGCTAGTTAAACAAGCGATCTTGTCCTAATTCTAACTAGTTTGCCTAGAGTCACTGCAGATAATATGGTGGCGATACATTATAAAAATAAAAAATCTGAAAAAAGAAAAGAATGGCTGAAATCTAGAACACTGCCAATGCCAGTGCCAACGGGGATCTAGAGCACCAGGAATTCTCATTCATCATTAGCATTACCAGCCTTGAATTAGTGGCAGTGCAAAATGGTATGGCCACTTTGGCAGACACTTTGGTGATTTCTTAACAAAACTGAACATAATCTTACCATATGATCCAGCAATCGTACTCCTTGGTATTTACCCAAATAAGCTGAAAACGTATGTTCACACAGAAATCTGCTATAAATAAATGTTTATGTCAGTTTTATTCATAACTGCCCAAACTTGGAAGCAGCCAAGCTGTCCTTCAGTAAGTGAATGGAAAAATGAATGAATTTTCTTTGTGAACCTAGAACTGTTCTAAAAATAGTCTATTTAAAAAAAATCATTAAAGCTAGATCTAAAATAACTTATAGGAGAAAGAACAAAAATTTTGAACATTCCACTAGATATTTGAGGATCTCAAAGCTCTTGCAAATGGATATAAAACATTATATATCAATGTAATCAATGCAATTTAAATATTCATTCACATCCTGATTTATTCACAAAATTTTATCGATGCCTGCTTATGGTGAATCAAGAGATCGTGTTCTACCTTAAGGTGCTGGAGGAGAAACAGACCAATATGCAATCGGATTTATTTTAAATGCACATATCTTTATAAAAACATAAGGGAGAAATTCACACATGAGAATCTATCAGAATCAAGAGGTTAGGGAAGTTTACCTGGTGGCTGTGATACAAGTTAGCTGTGACTGGTCAGGAGCAGCAGCCACTGAAGAAAAACGTCAGTGATAATCTTACTTCTGATGGAGGGGCTCTCAGCTGGCAGAGGCCCTTGATTGGGCTCTATTTTTAGTGCAGTTTTAGTGTGTACATGTGTGTGTTTTAATTTCCAGAATAATCCTTCACAGAAGCAGTGACAAAGGAAGAAATAAGAAATGAGGAGAGGATCTTTTGTACATTCTCCACTGCACAACCAGGCAAGAATTAGAGATTGCATGAGTTTGATCTGTATTAGGAGGTTTGCTGGGACTCACACGTTTATAAAGGCATATGCAGGTAGCCATTCATAGACCCAGAGCTTGTAAAGCATTTAAAAAGCTGCATACTGGTTACCTAAACAGTAGATCCTGATTCTTGGACCAACACTCGGTCTGAACTTCATCTAACACTCAATGATGATCACCCAAAGTGGGGGAAAGTCCAGATGGTTGCTTAGTTGCTTCCTTTGAACTCTGGAATGGGCACCTAGACGTATATCTAAGTATCATTTCAAATAAGTGACTTGAGTTACTTCCGATAATATGAATGATGTACGTGGATGGGAGTGGGGGAACATACTGTGTTGCACTTGCTCAGATGTCAAGCTTGACCTAAACACTCTCTTTACCTCTGTAACGTCTAGCCCAAGATGTCTCTTAACTCATTCACATTTACCATTGATGTGTCCACTTCTCTCAGATCTCTTTTCTCTGAGACACACTTTGTTTGCTGATGCCACAGTAACTAAGCTTTCTCAGAGCAAACCTGACCTTTATGAGGAATATACAAAAGGAGAACCTTCTGGTTTATTTGATTTGAGTTTTAGTTCTTTTGAAATAGGACACATTCTCTTCTTCACTCCATTATTTCCATCTTTTCTGTGTGTAGCAATAAGTGTCGGGATTATAATAGAAAAGGCAGATAGAAAGTGGGTATAGAGGGAACATATCTCAACATAATAAAAGCTATATATGACAAACCTACAGCCACCATAGTACTCATGGTGAAAAACTCAAAGCTTCCCCTAAAATCTGGGACAAGGACAAGGATGCCCACTATCACCACTCCTATTCAACATAGTCCTGGAAGTCCTAGCCACAGCAGTCAGGCAAGAGAAAGAAATAAAAGGGATCCAAATTGGAAAAGAAGAGGTAAAATTGTCATTATATATTGATGACATGTTACTATGTATAGAAAACCCTAAAAGGTCCACACAAAAGCTACTAGAGCTGATTGAAGAATTCAGCAAGGTAGCAGGTTACAAAATTAACGTTCAAAAATCAGTTTCATTTCTTTACACTACGATAAATCAACAGAAGAAAATAAGGAAACAATCCCCTTTAAAATAGTACCCAAAGTAATAAAATATCTGGGAATAAATCTAACCAAGGAGGTGAAAGAATTATACACAGAAAACTATAAACCATTGATGAAGGAAATTAAAGAAGACTCTAAAAAATGTAAAGATATTCCATGCTCTTGGATTGGAAGAATCAATATTGTTACAATGGTCACACTGCCCACCGGCAATCTACAGATTTAATGCAATCCTTATCCAATTACCCAGGACATATTTCACAGAACTAGAAAAAATCATAATAAAATTCATATGGAACAATCAAAGACCTAGAATTGCCAAAGCATTACTGAAGAGAAAGAAAGAGGCTGGAGGAATAACTCTCCCAGACTTCAGACAATACTATAGAGCTACAGTCATCAAGACAGCATGGTATTGGTACCAAAACAGACATATAGACCAATGGAACAGAATAGAGAGCCCAGAAATGAACCCACAAACTTTTGGTCAACTCATCTTTGACAAAGGAGGCAAGAATATACATTGGAATAAAGACAGTCTCTTCAGCAAATGGTGTTGGGAAAACTGGACAGCAGCATGTAAAACAATGAAGCTAGAACACTCCCTTACACCATAAACAAAAATCAACTCAAAATGGATTAAAGACTTAAACATAAGACAAGATACAATAAACCTCCTAGAGGAAAACATAGGCAAAACATTATCTGACATACATTTCAAAAATTTTCTCCTAGAAGAAATAAAAGCAAGAATAAACAAATGGGACATAATGAAACTTACAAGCTTCTGCACAGCAAAGGAAACCAGAAATAAAACAAGAAGAAACCTATGGAATGGAAGAAAATTTTTGCTAGTGAAACTGACAAAGGCTTGATCTCCAGAATATATAAGCAGCTCATATGACTCAATAAGAAAAAAATAAACAACCCAATCCAAAAATGGGCAGAAGATCTAAAGAAGCAATTCTCCAAGGAAGACATACAAATGATCAAAAAGCACATGAAAAAATGCTCAATATCACTAATTATCAGAGAAATGCAAATCACAACTACAATGAGGTATCACCTCACAGCAGTCAGAATGGCCGTCATTCAAAAATCCACAAATGACAAATGCTGGAGAGGCTGTGGAGAAAGGGGAACCCTCCTACACTGCTGGTGGGAATGCAGTTTGGTGCAGCCACTATGGAAAACAGTGTGGAGATTCCTCAAAAGACTAGGAATAGACTTACCATATGACCCAGGAATCCACTCCTGGCTTGTATCCAGAAGGAACCCTACTTCAGGATGACACCTGCACCCCAATGTTCATAGCAGCACTATTTACAATAGCCAAAACATGGAAACAGCCTAAATGTCCATCAACAGGTGACTGGATAAAGAAGATGTGGTATATTTATACAATGGAATACTACTCAGCCATAAAACTGACAACATAATGCCATTTGCAGCAACATGGATGCTCCTGGAGAATGTCATTCTAAGTGAAGTAAGCCAGAAAGAGAAAGAAAAATACCATATGAGATCGCTCATATGTGGAATCTAAAAAAACAAAAACAAAAACAAACAACAAAAACAAAGCATAAATAAAGGACAGAAATAGACTCACAGACAGATGAATACAGACTTGTGGTTACCAGGGGGGTGGAGGGTGGGAAGGGATAGACTGGGATTTCAAAATTGTAGACTAGACTACACTGTATAGCACAGGGAAATATACACAAAATGTTATGATAACTCACAGAGAAAAAAATGTGACAATGAGTGTGTATATGTCCATGAATAACTGAAAAATTGTGCTGAACACTGGAATTTGACACAACAATGTAAAATGATTATAAATCAATAAAAAATGTTAAAAAAAAAAAAAAAGAAATGAGAAAGAAATTCCAGTGCATAGGTCTTTAAAAAAAAAAAAAGAAAAAAAATGAAAAAGGCAGATAGAGATGCTATTATAAAAAAGTTTTGCATAATTAGTTTAAGTATAACACATTCACTTTTGAAAATGTCCATACTTAGTAAAAGTGCATCGCGCTGCTGGCATATTTTTCCCCCTCCCCTCCGGGGTTGAAGTTCTGTTTTGCGTCTCATCTCAGACACATAATTAGTTTTAGCAGGTATATTATAGTGGTCTCACAGCCTACATCCCCAAAATCTTCTTTAAACATCATTTTAGCAAAGTAAACCCAGGAAATTCTGTTCACCTTACTTAAATGCTTGTAACTAAGTATTTTACAATTCTTTCAGGCTCAGCACGGATGGGATTTTTCAAATGAAAACCAGATGAACGTAAACAGCAATCTCGCCATCAAAACCTCAAGGTAGAAAGACGCAGGCCCCGCGCTGCGCCATAATTGGATCCATGTTTGCAGCGAAAGTATGTTTCCACTAACAGCGCAGTTACCTTTCATTAGAGACTCAAATCAGCATTTTATTTTCCTTTTATAATTTGACATGGTAAGAGGAGAAGTGGGCTTTCAAATCTCTAATCCGCGTCAACCTGAGATGAAAGTTTTTAGCACTCTGCCTCTGAGGGGGTGTTTGGATTTGTAGTTCATTTTACAAATCCTGTTTAAGATACAATTAAATAATAACATAAATATGTGACATCATCTCCCCTGGCTACAAACTTTCACTGACCCTGGTGACTTCCTCCCCTTGGGGTTTTAAATTGACTTCTCTTCCCCTCCTTTACTGAAACATATAGTCCTGTCACCTTCAGTTGTCATTTGCTAAATAGCAATTTAAAGTGCATCCTCTAAATTGCAATAATTCTCACTGGAGAAAAAGAGTCCTTGATTAGAAAGGAGGCATCTTAACACTGTCGCTAGTTTACTTTGGATTTATTTTTATGTTTTAACTGTATAGACACCTAGATCATCTCCAAAGCAGCCTCCAAAATTGGTAGATTTTAAAATCATTTGAGAAGCTTAAAGCTTGGATTCCTTCCCCAGACGATCCTATTTAGCTTGTCCAGGATTGCGACCTAAGCTTTTGCAGTTTTAAAAAATTTCTTTGTTATTCTAATGTGCAGCCTAGGTTGAGAATCACTGTCCTAGAACCTGAATTCTCCCTTCTTGGAGGGAGTTGTTCTTGCGTTGCAAATTTGTGGGGTCCTTCTTCCATCTCCAGGTAAGTGCAGGGATTACTCAAGACTGGACTCAGTGGGAATTCTCTATGGACACACGCCCAGATCGCCAGAGAAGTCCTCGTCATAATACGTGATCTTAGCCTCATATGCTAGTTCTAAGAAAGGAGGACACACCTGCTCTAAAACAGCAGTGCATTTATCTGATCTCTCTTCAGTATTTGGCAGTGACTTTCTCAAAATCGGAGGCCAGTTTGCCTTGATTATGTTAGTGCTATGTATGGTGGTACAGCTTGACCCGGCGTCCGACATGGCACATATTTTAAAGCAGTAACGTGGTGGGATGACCCAGTGGATACTTACACGGTGGACACTCACTCTGGGGCAACTTACATTTCTCCTCTTTCAGGTGTTTCCTCCTTTCTCTCTGTTCATAGAGAAATAACTCAAAGACCAGGTCTGGATCAGCCAACCAGGCACATTACAATGGCTGGTGCAGATTTTGTTTCACTTTATTTCTGAAAATTTAAGCAGAAAGAAAACATGGTTCTCAAATCTAGAAATGTTTTATACCTGCTTGGGTTTTCCTGAATGATTATTATTCCACTCAGTGGTCTTTTACTCTTACAATAGAAAAAGAAATTATTATTCATGATAGAGAGTCATGTTTTATCATTAATACGATGGCTAAATTTTTTTTTACTAAAATAATAGGAAAGACTTTGAACTAATATAGATGCTATGAATTTTTAAGAATACCACACAGAGAAATCACTTGTAGTGAATATTTTATATTTTCCAGGATCCCAATAAAATAACATGTAACTAAATATTGTATATTGTAATTTCACCAAGCCATCCTTCAAAATGTGTTCCCTCTCTTTTTTCCCCAGGTTACTTCTTTATATCAAAATTAAAAAAAAAAAACCCACAAAAATTTAGTTTGGAGCCTTTTAACTGGACTTCGACTGGAAACTTTTGTTCTTCAAAACAAACTGTTAAGAAAAAGACAAGCCAAAGAGCAGGAGTAAAAAATATGCTTACTTATCATTTATCATTTAACATTCATCAGCAAAAGGTCTGTATCAAGAATATATTAAAAACTCTGTAACTCAATAAAAAGATGATCTTTATTTATATTTTTACTAGATCATTGGTAAAAGATGTGAATAAACACTTGACCAAAAAAGATACAGGTGACAAAAAAAGCACCAGAAAGATGCTCAAAATCATTACACATTAGAGGAATGCAACCTAAAGCCACAATTACACGGTAACTACATACCCATCAGGATGTCTAAAATTAAAGACTGACAACATGAAGCATTGACAAGAATGTGGAACACCTGGAACTATCATACACCGCTGGCAGCAATTGCAAAATGGCTAGAAAATAGTAGCAGCCTCTTATAAAATGAAATGTACAGTTATGACAAAACCCAGTAATTCCACTCTTAAGTATCCAAGAGAAAAAAAAAACACACTCACAAAAAGACTTATATGTGAATGTTCATAAAAGTCAAAATAGTGGAAAAACCCAAATGACCAGTAATTGCTAAACAGATAAATTGTGGTGTATCTATGCAATGGACTACTCAGCATGGAAAACAAATGCTCTGCAATATAATGAAAACCATACTCAGCAATAAAGTGAAACTACTGGAACATATACCATGGGGCAACCTCAAAGCATTATGCTAAGTGAAGGAAGCCAGATACAAATGGCCATCTACAGAAGGATTCCATTTGTAGGACATTCTAGAAGAGGAAAAACTATGATAAAAGCAATGAAGATCATTGTTTTAAGGGGGTGGGAGTAGGGGAAGGGATAGGCTACATATGGGCATAAGACAGATTTTAACAGCACCACCCACAAGCAGGCTGGCACCAGCCCCAGGACAAACCTGATCCCAAAGCCAGCTGCCCCAGGACCCAGCCCCACCCACCAGTGATCTGCAGCCTCTGCAGAAGGCAGAGCCTGGCAGCCAGCCATGTCAGAGGCCAGCCCCATCTCCCAGCACAACCACAGCAGTCAGCCCTGCCAACACAGAAGGGTTCACACAGCCCCACATAGTGGGCAGCCCTAGAGCACAGAGCTCTGGTGACCAGAGGGGAGTGTGCTGCTGGACCCCATAGGACATCTCCTACCTAAGGCCACTAATCCAAGATCAGGAAGTGTAACCAACCTACCTAATACACAGAATTAAAAACAGAGAATTGAGAAAAATGAGGCAACAAAGAATATATTTTAAAGAACAAATTAAAATTCCAGAAGAATTAACTGAAGTGGAGATAAGCAAACTACCTGACAGAGTTCAAGATAAAGATCATAAAGATGTTCAGTGAATATGGGAGAAGAACAGATGTAAAGAATTTTACTGTCACCGTTTGCAGATGACATGATACCATGTATAGAAAGTCCTAAAGACACTACCAAAAACTGTTATAACTTATCAATGAATTCAGTAAAGTTGCAGGGTACAAAATTAATATACAGAAATCTGTTCTACCTTTCTAACAACAAACTATCAGAAAGAGAAATTAAGAGAACAATCCCATTTACAGATGCATCAAAAATAATAAAATAATTAGGAACAAATCTAACTAAGGAAGTAAAAGACCCGTACTCAGAAAACTGTAGGGCAATGATGAAAGAAACTGAAGACAACACCAACAAATGGAAAGATATACCATGCTTGTGGATTAAGAATATTGTTAAAATGACCACAATACCCAAAGCAATATACAGATCCAGTGAATTCCTATCAAAAGACCCATGGCATTTGAACTAGAATAAATCTAAAATGTTTATGGAAACACCAAAGAACCCAAATATGGGAAATGATCTTGAGAAAGAAAATGGAGCTAGAGGTATGATACTCCCTGATTTCAAACTACACTACAAAGCTACGGTCATCAAAACAACATGGTACTTGAACCAACACACACACACAGATTAATGGAGCAGAACACAAAGCCCAGAAGTGAACCTACATTTATAGGAGCAATTAATATACAAGAGAGGCAAGAACGTAAAACAGGGAATAAATGATGTTAGGAAAACTGGATGGTTATTGCAAAAGAATGAAACTGGCCTACCTACTCCCACAATATACAAAAATAAACTCAAAGTGGATTAAAGACTTAAATATAAGACCTGAAACACAAAACCAGAAGAAAGCATAAGCAGTATACTCCCTGTCATTGGTCTTAGCAATAATGTTTGTAAATGACTCCTCAGGCAAAGGAAACAAAAGTAAACATAAACAAATGGGACTATATCAAACTAAAAGCTTCTACATAGTGAAGGAAACTGTCAACAAACAAAAAGGCAACCTATTTGAATGGGAAAATATATTTGCAAATGATAGAGCTAATAAGAGGTTAATCTCTAAAATATACAAGAACTCATACAACTCAATATCAAAAACACAGACACCCCAATTAAAAAATGGGCAGAGGCCTGAATAGACATTTTTTCCAGAGAAGACATACAGATGGCCAAAAGTCACATGAAATCATTAATCACAAGGGAAATGTAAATCAAAACCACAATGAAATATTACCTCACACCTGTCAGAATGGCTATTATCAAAAAGAAAACAAGTAACAAGTGTTGGTGAGAATGTGGAGAAAAAGGAACTCTTATGCACTGTTGGTAGGAATGTAAAGTCATGCAGCCACCATGGCAAACAGTATGGATGCTCCTCAAGAAATTAAAAATAGAATTATCATACGATCCACCAATTTCACTCCTTGGTAGCCTTCCAAAGAAAACAAAAACACTAATTCAAAATCATATATGCACCCCTATGTTCACTGCAGCATTATTTACAATAGCCAAGATATGAAAGCACCCTAAGTGTCCACTGATAGACGAACGAATAAAGAAGATACGATATATATTTTCAGTGGAATATTAGTCATTAAAAAAATGAAATCTTGCTACTTACGAGAACATGGATAGACCTAAAGGGCATTATGCTAAATGAAATAAGTTAGACAGAGAAAGACAAAGATCATATGATTTCATTTATACATGGAATCTATAAAACAAAACAAATCAACAAACATAACCAAAAAAACAGTCACAGATAGAGAATAACAGGTGGTTGCCAGAGGGGGCAAGGGTAGGACGATGAGTGAAATAGGTGAGGGAGATTAAGAGGTACAAACTTCCAGGTGCAAAATAAATGAGTCACGGGGATGAACTGTACAGGAGAACACAGTCGATTATATTTAGTAACTCTGTATGCTGACAGATGGTAACTAGACTTCTCACAGTGACCATTTCGTAATGTATAGGAAGACTGAATGACTATGCCGCACACATGGAACTAACACAGTGTTACAAGTCAATTATACTTCAATTAAAAAAGAAAAAAGAAAGCTTTTTAAGTAAAGAACATGTTCTATAGCACAACTACCCTCATGGTTTAAACATCTGTCAAAACTAATCAACTACATATGTACTTAAAATTGGTGCATTTTTGCAAGAAATTCTTATCCCTATAACAGATTTTTTTTAATTTCCAAAAAAATAATCTTATGCTAAACTAAAACACAGATCTGTAGATATCTAGATTTCACTTTACTTATAAAGTCTCTAAGGGACTAACACTCACATACACAAATATAATTTAATCTGAGATTCTGAAACAATACTGAGTTAGGTAAGTTCATTAGACAGAGGCCTCCACGTACCTAACCATGTCATGAAATCTACATCCATTTGAAAATACGACGTTCAATAATAAAGCATGTTGACAATTTTAGTGAGAAGTTTTTAGTCAAAACACAATTTACTAGAACTGAAAAGCGGAAGCAAAAGTACCTTTACTTTAAAAAAAGAAAAAAAAAAACCCACACTAGTGTAATTCAGTGAAATACTCAATTTAGAGTTCTACATACAGGAATCAATTACCAAGAACTGTTTATAATCTATTTCAGGAATTTCAAAAGAGAAGATCCTCAGTCTCAGTAATTTCTCAAAAAATTTCATTTCAAAAATTTTATGGTAACAACAACACATATGTACGTTGCTACTTAGCCTTAGAATACTAATAGAAAAAAATAAACAGATGACAGGATCAAACAGTTACATCTGATGCAGTACCCTAGTTTAAAAAGACCTTTTCATAATTTGGTCAAAGATAATATATTAAAAATTTAACTCCTAAACATTTCACAATGAGTTCTATCAAAATGTTATTTCTCAGGATACTAAGAGACTTACAGGCAAGCCATGAACCCAGAAGCAGTGCATCCACAAGGAGGAGTATACATGTGACACCGACTCCCAACCTGGAGTCAGTCCTAGGGCACGGCACGGTGATCTGAAAGCATGTATGTGGAGGAAACATCATCTCCAGCCATAACTACGATATATGTTTTTTTCTGGATCTAGATATTACTGTAGTCAAATAGAAAATTCATCTAAATAGATTACTCTACCCAGAGCGGCATTTTGATATTACATATCTTCTCAGTCAACACAGGACCACTACAGTGTGTAAGTACCTGAAATTGTAAGAACATAAAAAGGAGACTTCATACTGCAAAAGATTTAAAATCACTGGTACAGTAAAGAAAACTCTGCCCTAAGAGTCAGAAGTAGTTCCAATGGAGCCACCACCTTTAACCAAGTACTTAACCTCACAGAAATTCTGTAAAATGAAAGCATCTGAATAGCTGTATAAGGTCTTTTTATTCTGAAATTTTTCCCCCTAAATGTTGCAACAATAATTCAGAAATGCAATTAATGTTACAATTTTAGTTACCCAAACTGAAAAATACACTAAATATACTTGGTAATTTTTTCAAAATTATTTACTTTGTATCTATTAGCTTAATATAATTTCTTACTGTAATTATTATTACCAAAAGTTTGAAGGTGGGAAAAAGAAACCATCACTCCTAAGCTGTGACTTTATTTGTAGACAGAGCTCACAGGTGCAGTCATAATGGGAGTAACACTTCACATGTAGCTCTCTTCTCATACTATGTATTTTTCACACTGTAATGTAGTTTTCACTTTATCACTTTAAGTAGTATCTTAACATTCTACTGAGTGCACTTACATATCTGTATATTCATGTATATTTGTATGCATCTGTACAATGAAATACTAAAAGGATGAATTGAAATAATAAAAATTGCTACTTTTATTTGGGAAAGAATGGTGTAGAGGGAGTGGGTAAGAGGGGGACTTCTCTTTGTATACTTTTCACACATATTGTATACATTTCATACATTTTGACATACTACCTATTTTTTAAACTAAAATATAATTTTAAAATGTAAAGATAAGTAAAATATGATTGTTGACTCAATAAAAGATTTAAATGAGAAGTCAGAAATCACTCAGTCCAACCTGCAGTGCATAGAGGGATCATTTTATTAACAGTGCTTAATTATCTGTTCTTGTAGCATATTAGAAAAAGGACATGGAAAACCAACCAAGATCAGGAGCCAGAGACCCTATCAGTGAATTTCAGAGAAACTGCTCACATCCCAATAGCCCCTGAAAAAAAATCAGTGAATCACAGCACAGTGTAATGACTGATTAGATTCAGCAAATACCTGCTGAGTCCCTATTACAGACTGTGTTGTTAGAACATGTAAGATGATTTTCAAAAAAGAAAATAGAAGTTCCTGTCCTCAAGAAATTTGAGGCAAGACCACTTCACAAGCTTTAAGTGTTTGGAAATAGACAAGGTGCCACTAGAATACAGACATACAGAGAAGAGAAACATTTGTGGGGGCAGAAAGGGAAGAGGGAAAATGAGTAACTTTAGGGGGTTGAGGAGCTAACATAACCAATAAATGAGTACATTTACATTTTTGAGGATTTTGTTTTTGAATATGACTGCTTCAGAACAGAAATTAAAGCTCTAATTATGTGAAAGACCATACTTCAACAATAACTAATAAATGAGGTCTGATTAAAATTAAGATTTTATACTAATATAGGATATGTTTAAATATTCTTAAGTATGTAAAGAGATTTTGTTTATGCAGAATTATAGTACACTTAATGTGTACATATTAATAAAGACAGACCTACTAAACTGTCTGTTTCAAATATATGTAAGAAAAGAAAACCTTTCAGAGAGATTCAAAAGAATGGTTCTATTATACACTGAGTTACTAAAACAAATGATTTTCTCCAATTTTTCTGTAATTCAAACTTTTTTTTTTTGGACAAAATACAGTAACAAACCTTATGAGTTAAAGTATAGGAGATTATCCTGATCATGAAAAGTACACAGAGCAAAGAAAACAGACTTGCTTGGCCCTTGGGAAAAAGTATTCAAGGCCAGCAGTATTTAATCTGGTCAAGCACCTGGTATGTTACTTAGTATGTCTCCAAAATGGCAACCTATAAAAGATACCTGTAAACTGTACTAAAGCATTGAAACTTTTTCCAAAGAGCATTAATATTCTGGAGACCCAAAACAAATGGGCAGCAAAGGAATAGGTAAAACAAAAAGAATTCTATCAGTAATTATAGTGGTATAATTATAAACCTACTACCAACACAGACGGTAATGAGTTATGACCATCAGCACTTACTTCTGAAGTCTCATTCTGCCTTCACTACACCATCACTCCTCAAAGATTCATAGAACTGGGCCTCCCTTAAAAGCCCCCAGACTGTTCTGTGTCTCACCAATGAGCCTCTCAGTGGTCCTCAGAGCCATCAGTATGGTGTTAGACTCAGTCACCTGGAGAGACAGCCATCCACCTGGTCCTAAGGTCACAGATATAAGAATCCTAATTCTCTCAGTGTAAGTTTTCCATATTGTTTAAGGAAAAAATTTAAATATATGAAGCCCTTATAAAAAACTATTAACATCTATAATAATGAGCACTGCATTGGCGTACACTGTCACATGACACCTCCAACAACCCTACCGGGAGGGCAGCATTACTCGCATTTGCCAGATGTAAGGCAGAAGCCTGTACTCAGAACATCATCTCCCAGGCTGCTGACAAGAATAATCCTGCTCTCTTTGATTACCCAAACTCAAGCTTGAACTAATCCTTTTAGACACAGTACATTATATCAAAAGCTAAAATATAACTCATTTATACCAAATGTTCCTAAATACCATAGAATTCTGCCATATTTTAAGGTGGAAGATACAGGGTTTGAAGTTTGAAAAACTGAGGACCCTGAACAATGAAACTGACCAAAATCAGCCACAACTAAGACAGCTCTAAAAACATTCGGTCTAGAAACACTTCCCCTATGTCCCCTGCACTGCTCTTCGTAGACTCTAAATGCTCAAAACATACTTGTGGAATGAGTAAATCACTGTATGCTGTTCCCTCAGGTGTCTGATTATCTCAAGTGGATTATCTCACTTATATTTTTACTGAAAAAAAAAGTTATGCCTCAGTTCCTTCTACTTTCATTTACTTATTCATAAATTACAATGATACTGCATATTATCAGCATTTTAATCTTTATTAGCTACATTTTTTACTAACTGAAATAGAGTCAAACTCATGACTCAGAAATACTGACAAATATGGAAAATGCAAGATAACTTAATCTCTGGCTTTTGGTAACACAGCACAAACAGAAAAAAAAAAACCAGCTTTTGCTGCTGTAGGTACCAATTTAAAAATACAACTTGTGGACACATACCTGAGTGAGTACTACCACAAACACCAACCTCCAAAGCGAACATCTGTGCTTAACATTTTGTCCTGGGGCAGCTACTGCTACTCAAATACAGCATTTTTTAAACAACTCATAAATACAGAACACACTGTTGTGACTAGAAGACACAAAGCTTCCTTCCAAGCTGATCTTTCATAAATATTATTCATGTACTACAAATGAATATTTTAATGGCTTGAATTATTTTCTCAACTTCCAAAACAACTTTTCCACATATTGTAAAAGTTTCTAATACTGACATGCACTTTTTTTCTGGTAAAGCAGTAAAAAAAACAGACAAAGAAGAATTGCTGGTAACAAAATTCAAACCACAGAACACTTCATAATGGAAAACAGGCTATCACTAAGGAAAAATTAGACTACAGTTTTAAAAACAAAATATTTACATACCAGCACAGAATATCCCTGGGACTTCACTTCTGTTATGGTCCGCACTTTGTTATCAGATTTTAAAGCATCCACAGCTTTTGAGAGCTAAACAGAAATCAGTAGGGTAAGGAGGGAAAAGGGGAAAAATCATTTTCAGATGATATCAACACTATATCTTAATATTAGGAAGCAAACAGTTAATCTTTACACTCACCATTTTTATAAGATTTTACTCAATGAACTTTTGGCATAAACTCTGTTTATTCCAAGCCCCACAAATCCTAGTTAAGAAAAATAAAAGGACAATCATTTGAGTCAGTGAGGTATTCAGGATAGACTCCCACACACACACAAGCTGGTTATCTTGGGACTTAAGAATCTACCACCTCCTTGAGGTTCATGTCAAGAGCTTTGTCCTAATTTTCATGTTCTCCTTCCTTTTGAGGCATATTTTTGAAGAATGTGGTATATGTAACATATTTGTAAAATCAATCTAGTGCTTAATATTTACTGCCTTTTCTTCAGCCTTTTAGAGAAGAACTATAAAGCAGCATGTCTCCTTCAATTATCCCTCCTTAAACACAACCAAGGTAATCCTCCACAGTTTACTAAATTGTACATCACTAAATCAGATTAACTAGTGGGAAGGCCATGCTGACTGGTGAAAACTCTAACTTACAGAATACTATTTAAAATACAGTTTCATCACCTTCAAGTGTATTCAGAAGTACATAATAGCTAACAATTCCTTATCACAGGGAAGCACTGTGGGATCAGCCTTTTTGCTAGTGTACTAGGTGTTAATAGCTCAATTACTTTTTTGTCATACTACACACATGGTTTCAGTATTTCCATCCCATGTTTCTCTCCTGACTCTGTCCCATGTACTTAACCTGTAGCCACTTCCATTTAGAAGTCCAACAAGCAATTCAACCTGAATCTATAAAAGTTCATTTTTTCTCCCAAAAAGCCCAGCTCTCCCTCCTAACTTTCCTGATTTTTTCAGAGAGCATCACCCAAACCCAGCCTTCCATTCCGACTGCAATTTTCTACAAATAATTCCATGCACAGAATTCACCTCCTACTTAAAACCCTTTAATTATTTCTAATTTCCAAAATACCTGATTTCAAAGACCTTAATTTGATATTCAAAGTCCTATAAAACCTGTTCCCAACCTTCTTGTTCCCTGAGTAAGCACAAGTTTTCCTTACACATCAGAAATGCCTTCCATCTAGTTCAAGGGGGCAGGCGGGGGTGGTGTTGATTCTTATTTGTAATCGGGTTAAAGACAACAAAATGTGCACATGTGCACACACCTTCTCAAGGCAGTTTGCAAACCCATTTTTCAAAGAAGTACAAAGATGAACTCTGGCTCACAGCAGAATAAATTTGCAAGAATTCCAAACGATCTCAGTATGGAGAAAAATCATGAAGGAGAACTGGTACCCAGGGCAGCCTCCACATTAAACAGCTGATGGCCTTGGGTAGGACCCAACACTAATGACAACAGCTACCACTAACTGAGTACTTCATTATGTTCCCAGCGCCTCATGTAACCCCCCAAAACAACCTAAGAAGTAGGTACTATTTTTATTCTTGTGGAACAGATAAAATAATTGGGACTTGGGGAGGTTAAGTAAACACCGTCAGCTAGTAAGTGGCAAACTCCACACTTGAAGGAAGAATGACTACGCTACACAGTTCAAGCTTCAGTTTCCTCACGAAGAAAGCCAAATGGATATAACCAGACACGTTCATTCATTCAGAGGTACTGAGGACCCATTTTGGTGCTCAGCCCTCAAGGAACTACAGTCTAGGAAAGAAAGACAAACAATAAACTAATCATAAAATGTACATTTCAAAATGCTTTACATGCTCTAAATGGCGCTACAGTAATTTGCAACTGGAACTGTATGGTCTGGAGGGGGGAAGGGGAGCTTAGTCAGGAAAAGCTTATCCATGTCAGCACTATTTCAGTTGAGATTAGAAAGATGAGTAGGAGCTGGGGGTACCAGGATAAGAGAGACTGCTCGAGTCCAGGCAGGGGCAACTTAGAAGAAATCATAAAATAGTCACGGCCGCATGAAAGGTCCTATCATCCAGGAGGAAGAGAGTATCCAATGAGAGGAGAGGTCACCCAGGCAGATAATGTCATTACATTACATTGCCTTGTTCAAAAATAAGCAGCAACCACTGAGGGAGTTTTAAGTAGTATAAACACACATACACAACCGGGGGCCAGGGACAGGGTGCAGGAGGGATGGTCTGCACACGTGGAGACCATACCAAAGTGTCTAGGGACAGACACTTCAAGGCACAAGCTGCAACCCAGTCAAGCAATACAGGTTGGCTGAGGTTAACAAGTAGAAATAGAAGAAGCAAAAGGATTCAAGAGGTAACATTTACAATGAGCTAGTGATTGATTAGACTAAGAATTGAATGTACTGGAAGGAGGTGTCAGGAATGTCTAGTAGGTTTTTGGCTTCAGCAGTTGGATGAAAAGGAAGTGACATTCAATGAGACAGAGAATCAAAAACAACAACACACCAAGGTGAGTGTGCAGGGGGGTAAAGCTTTAGTTTGGTTCTGAACTACAGTGAAATCTGAAGTGCCTATGAGACATCCAAGTTGGCGTCAACTCTAAGGGTACAGGTGAAGAATGCGGGCTCCGGGGTCTGACTGCTGGGGCTGAAATCCCAGTCTGCCACTTACCATGTGACTTTGGGCAGTTATTTAACCTTTTGGCCCAGTTTCTAACCCTGTAAAGTGAAGATTCCAACAGTTCTAAACTCCTCAGGACTGCTGTGAGGATCATATGGTAAGATGCTTGCATCATAAGCATTTAAGTATTACTGTCCCTTCTGCAAACACTTTGATGCAGTAAGTGTTACCATGGTGCATGCTAGATATGACACTGTTGGCATTATTACTAAAGTGTAACGTGCCATCAGAATGCTTCGACCATAGGTTAACTCCAGTGGTTCTGGTCCCATGTTTGAGGCCTGATGTCTTAGGTACTTCCACCGCAAGGAGTTGGAAATCAGCTCTGTAACTCAAATGAAT
>NC_045722.1:26971813-27036435 GCF_009834535.1 Camelus ferus | reverse complement strand
GCGATTTTTGAATTTATTTTGTGCATGGTGTGAGGGAGTATCGTGACTTCATTGATTTCCATGCAGCTGTCCAGTTTCCCCTGCATCATTTGCTGAAGAGACTGTCTTTCCTCCACTGTATGTTGTTCCTGCCTCTTTGTCGAAGATTAACTGACCAGAAGTTTGTGGGTTTTCCTCTGGACTCTATTCTGTTCCCTTGATCTGTATATCTGTTCCCTCACCACCACGCCAACGTTTCCAGTTTTATTAGGTAGAATTATTACAGTTTGACCACACATACACGTTATATTGCATGTAGATATGCAGTATAGTGCTCATTTTTTTAGTTTACATAATATGTACTGCTTACCATTTCTAAGAAGAGATTAGGTTTTTCAACTTACGTAGTTATCAAAGGGCTAAAGCCAACTACAAAGAAGAATCAACAGAATGCGGTATTAACGATCATAAAGGACAGTCAGATGTGCTTACACATATTGAAGAAGTCAAAATGAAAGTTAGTCCACTTGTGGCCTTATTATTATTGTTGTTATTGTTTTGATTCCTCATATAAATGATATCATATGGCATTTTTCTTTCTCTTTCTGGCCCACTTCACTTAGAATGACAATCTTCAGGTCCATCCATATTGCTGCAAGTGGCATGATTTTATTCTTCTTTTATGGCTGAGTACTGTTCCATTGTATAGATGTACCACATCTTCTTTATCTAGGCATCTGTTGATGGACATCTGGGTTGTTTCCATGTCTTGGCTGTCGTAAAGAGTGCTGCTGTGAACACTGGGGTGCATGTGTCTTTGAATTTTATTTTTCTCCGGATACGTTCCCAAGAATGGGATTGCTGGATCACATGGTAGGTCTAATTTCATTGTTTTAAGGAACCTCCATACTGGCCTCCATAGTGGCTGCACCAGTCTACGCTCCCACTCACACTGTTGAAGGGTTTCCTTTTCTCCACACCCCCTCCAGCATCTATCATTTGTAGACTTTTCGAAGATAGCCATTCTGGCTGGTGTAAGGTGATACTGCATTGTAGGTTGATCTGCATTTCTCTGACAATGAGTGATGCTCAGCATTTTTTTCATGTGCCCTATGGGGCCATTTGAATATCTTCTGTGGAGAATGGTTTGTTTAGGTCTTCTGCCCATTTTTGGATTGGGTTGCTTTGTGTCTTTGCTATTAAGGTGTATGTGCTGTTTTGTGTGTTTTGGAAATTAGTCTCCTGTCAGTCACATCATTTGCAAAGGTTTTCTCCCATTCTGTAGGTTGTCTGTTCATTTCGTGGATGGTATCCTTAGTTTGTGCAAAAGCCTTTGAGTTTAACTCGATCCCACTTCTTTATTTTTGCTTTTATTTCCAATAGTCCAGGAGCTGGTTCAAAAATACATTGCATTAATGTATGTCTGTGAGTGTTGGGCCTGTGTTTTCCCTAGAGTTTCACAGTATCTGGTCTTACATTGAGGACTTTAATCCATTTTGAGTTTATTTTTGTACATGCTATTGGAGAATGTTCTCATTTCAGTCTTTTACAGGTAGCTGTCCAGCTTTCCCAGCAGCACTTATTGAAGAGACTGTCTTTCCTCCACTGTGTGTTCTTGCCTCCTTCATCATGGGTTAATTGACCATATGTGTGGTGGTTTATTGCTGGACTTTCTATCCTGTTCCATTGATCCCGTAGGTCTGTTTTTGTACCAATACCATGCTGTTTTGACTGTAACTCTGTAGGATTGTCTGAAGCCTGGGAGGGTTATTCCTCCAGCTTTGTTTTTTTTCTTCCATAATTCTTTGGTAATTTCGGGTCTTCTGTGATTCCATGTAAGTTTTAGGATGGTTTGTTGTAGTTCTGTGAAAAAATGTCCTAGATACTATGATAGGGATCGCATTAAATCTGTAGATGGCTTTGGGCAGCGTGGCCATTTTGACATTATTAATTCTTCCAGTGCAAGAACATGGGATGTCTTTCCATTTCTTTAAGTCCTATTCATTCCTTAGTCAGGTTTTGTAGGTCTCCACATAGAAGTCTTTCACTTCCTGGGGCAGATTTATTCCTAGTCTTTTATTTTTTGGATGTGGTTTTAAAAGGGATTATTACTTTCATGTAAAGAAATGCCACTGATTTCTATGTTGATACTGGCTTCTGCTACCTGGCTGAATTGTCTGATTAGCTCTAGTTGTTTTTATGCGGAGGCTTTAGGGTTTTCTATATATGGTTTCATGTCATCTGCATATAATGACAATTTTACCTCTTCACTTCCAATTTAGATCCCTTTCTTTCCTTCTGTTGTCTATGCTATGGCTAGGACTTCCACTGCTTACTATGTTGAGTAGAAGTGGTGAGAGAGGCCATTCTTGTCTTGTTCCAGATTTTAGTGGAAAGGCTTTCAGCTTTTCACTGAAGAGTATCATGCTGGCTGTAGGTTTGTCATAAATAGCTTGTATTATGTTGAGATATGTTCCATCTCTACCCACTTTGGGAAGACCGTGGGCTCAGTGTGGTCAGGAGGCTTGGGAAGAAGGTAGAAGTAGCAGTGGTGGGAGGAGGGGGGCCTGCCCCTTGGGAGCCAGTCATTTACTCCCATCTCCCCCATGGCCTGACCTGGGGGTGGCCTCTGCCGCCCAGGTTCACCGCACCCACGTCTTTAGGTCAGTCTGCTCCCAGGAAGCTGGCGTGGTGTGGTCAGGGGGCAGGGGCAGCAGTGGCAGGAGTGGGGCTGTCCTGTGCAAGCCCTTGTGTTGTAGGTCCCATCTCCCCAGTGGGCCTGGCTTGGGGGCAGCCTGTGCTGCCCCAGGTTTGCAGGACTGACATGTGTAGAAACAGACTCATAGACATAGAATACAAACTTGTGATTGCCACGGGGCAGTGGGGTGGGAAGGGACAGACTGGGAGTTTGATATTTGTAGATACTGGCAGGCATATGTAGAATAGATAAACAAGATTATACTGTATAGCACAGGGAAATATATACAAGATCTTGTGGTAGCTCACAGTAAAAAAAAAAATGCAACAATGAACATATGTATGTTCATGTATAACTGAAAAATTGTGCTCTACACTGGAATGTGACACATTGTAAAATGACTATAACTCAATTTTAAAAAGTAAAAAAAAAAAAAAAAAGACTAGGCAGGCAAAAAAAGAATAAATAAACCTAATTACCTACCCCCACCCTGCGAAAATAATAATTAAAAAAAAGATTTTAAGGAGCAACAAAAATGACAAGCAGGAGTGACCTGCAAAGATTACAAAGTCTTACAAAGTTCTTATTTCCAGGTCTCTGTGTTTTAATTCATGATTTTCTTACAAAATAGTAAGTAATTGGAAGCCTCCTTTGATTTCTGTTCTTTTTTATGTCTGAATATGAGACTTAGAAAATCTCAACTTCCTTCCACTAGCTAGACCTGAGGTGGCCCATCTTCCTAGGACACACACAAAAGTTGTGCTATTTTAAAAATCCAACTCAGTAGGTCTCCTGACTGGTAACAGAGTCACAGGTTATCCCCCATTACATGCCCTCTGGGGCATTTAATCTAGACAGAGTTAAGTTCAACACTTGGCACAGAACGTCTATTTGGAGAGAAGCCAAAAACTGAAAAGAATTTTTTTAACATTAATAAGATACTAAGTTCCTATCTTCTTTCATGATGAGTTATTATAGAAAAATAACTGCATACCTTAAAAAGTAAGAATCTAATTTTCAAATGGGTGAAATTAACCTCCAGCTCTCAGAAAAACATACTTCAAATACAATTTAGCTGAATGTATTTCCAGTGCCACTGAGCTTAGAATTGGCACCTTTGATGAAATTTAAAGTGTGATTGAAAGGTAAAAGTATTGCGGTGCTTGAATGGAAACATTTATAGATTTTACTATAAAACAGTTCTATTTTCTGTTGTGTAAATAGACCGTAGACATGTGCTGGAGATGCCAGTCTATGTTTTGCATCCACCACTCCCATCCTGGCTCCTGCTCAAAAGGTAGACCTAGGTAACTGTTCTTGGAACTAGTGGCCCTGACTTCCCAGTGTTGAGAATAATGCAAGCCTGTATCTCACTCTAGTTGGGAATGTTCTTCCTAAGTGTATTCTGGCTTATTGATCAAATAAGCTAGTATTAATTCCATTTAATGTTTACGATTATAAAAAGTGTAAATTTGTGTTCAACCAAATTGAATTATTATTCTGAATTCCAAGAGTAGTTACATTTTATAGCTTGTTAGCTTGTAGACTATATTTAGGTAACTTAAAACCTTAGACTTAAATTAATTCTCAGGTATTCATCAGATGCCTGAATCATTTCTAAGATACGACAATGAAACATTGGTTATTAAGCATACTTTTCAGTTTATATGCTTTTGTTTTATATTTTAAATGCTAAAAAGAGGCTATTTCTTTGGTGTGTTAATGAATGTGCTTATTTTTGCAACTTTGAGAAGCCTTATAAAGGATGTGGACAGCTATAGAAAGTTGTGTTACATATATTCATAAGCTTTGCTTATCTGCTAAAATGTCAATGTATATCATAAAATTCACAATTACCCTCTAGTTTTTTTGTGAAATAAAAGCTATTTTGGTTAAAAGTTGCTATTAATACAAATGATTGCAGCCATATACTTTGGAGCAATAGTTTCAGAGAAATACAACTACTATGCACATGCTTTTGTTTTTCAAGGAAAATAGTTCATTCCTAATGCAGCCATTCTCAGGGCTTTTGATCTACAAAGTCCTCTGTACCACATTTCCGCCAGCAATGTATGGGTGATTTGTTTTCTCTGTATCTTCACCAGCACTTGGTGTTGTCATTATTTGTTATTTTGGCCATTCTGCTAGGTATGAAGTGATATCTCCTCATAGTTTTGACCTGTATTTCTCTAAGGGCTAATGCTTTTGAACATCTTTTGATGTGCTAATTTGCCTTCTGTATAACTTCTTCAGTGAAATGTCTCTTCATTTTTTGTGATATATATACATTTTTTTAAACTGAAGGATAGTCAGTTTACAATGTTGTGTCAATTTCTGGTGTACAGCACGATGCTTCAGTCATAATGAACATACATATATTTGTTTTCATATTCTTTGTCACCATAAGTGACTGCAAGATATTGAATATAGTTTCCTGTGCCTATACAGTATAAACTTGTTGTTTATCTAATTTATATATATTAGTATCTGCAAATGCAAATCTCGAACTCCCAATTTATCCCTTCCCAACCCTTTCCCCCATTCAAGGCCCAAATGTTGAGAGAGTCCTGTCTCTTTGGCATATCTTGTCCTCTGGCAGCATCTCTTTTCTCCACTCTATTCAGCATAGCATGTCCTGTTCTAGCACGCCAAATCCAACAGAGGGAATTTTAGGTATAAACGGTATGTATTGGCATATTTGAGCGATAACACTAACACGGTTTTACATTGCAGTATTGTGTATCTGGGAACATGGTTAAAGTGGTAATTCCTTCTAGTGTGTTCTTGACTCTGCTCCCCTTGTCCTCCTCCTTATTAAAAAGCCATTAGTTTGCCCTTTCTCCAATGAGGCTCTGACCCTTAGGTTCATGTTCTTCCAGATTAGAATACCTAACACATGAATGCAGAGCTCACTATATGTCAGGCACTGTATTAAACACCCTACATGCACTATTTCATTTAATTCTTATGACATCATTATAAGAATATTACACAAATATAAAATTGAGATTATAACAGAAAGGTGAGAAAACTGATTTCAAAGAAGTTAGATAACTTGCCTGCATTCACATGACTAATAAGTTCTTGAGCCTGCACGAGGCTTGCCTGAGTCTCCAACTTACTCCCTTACCAGTACATTAACCCTACATTATGCCGTCAATTGCAGAACTAGCTGCTCATTTTAGCCTGTTAGTATTTGAAGAACAGGCCTTTGTCATTTGGCCATCATTTAAGCACTGCTCCCTGCCTAACCCAGCTAATGTCCCCACAGCTCAGTTTCCAGGCAGCCTGTCTTTTCTGTAGCTTGTCTCTCCTCTAGATCTTGCTCAAAATCTGTTTCTCTGTCCCTGCTGTTGGATTAGTGGATTCAGACATTCTGCTTCCTCTCCCTCGTTTCCTCTAAGTGTCTTTTCTCTATAATTTTCCCTACAAGATTCTCATGCAGCTTTCACACGCTCGTAAGACAGACTCATTCACAGTATTAATACGTATGTTAAAAAAGAGAGTTGCCATTTTGGAGGCAATTTTATTTATTGTTTTTCTTGCTACTTACTGTTTTCCCTAAACTGTTATCAGACTTAAGATTCATCCATTTATATATTCAATATATTTTTAGGGTTTCCAAACCAGAACCCAATTTATTTACCTATCATTACAGAGTGAAGAAATATTCTGAATATTACATAAGTGTTATATTCTTTCTACTTAACAATGTCAATGCTGAATGAATATTCTTAAGTATTTACTGAGTGTCTGTATGTCAGCAACTACCCTAGATAGTACTGATTACCCTTCCACACAAGTTTTTTTGTTGAAATATCTTTAACATTAAGTCTTCTCAATATGATAATACCCAAGTTCATTTTATAACAATAAAAAATACAAACAGAAAAGAATTAGGAAATACACACCAACAACAATCACTTTCAATACTTTTAGGACTATCTTTCCAAAGTTTTATCTATATTTTTGAACTGTTGAATTTCTTTTCCAGTTAACACTATATCATAAACATTCTTATACATTAATGGTTGTTAAAGGTCGATGAGTTCATTTTTGGGTGTACGATAGTTTTAAAGTCATACTTTCGATGTTGGCCTCTTAATCTGTTGCTAGTTTTCTTGTGATTACTGTGTGAAGACCATGATGAACATCATCTAGGTATTTTCCTTTTAATATATCCGTAGGTGGCTCCTTGTAGCCTCAGAAGTTGTATTTCTAGTGGGTTGGGGGACATTTTTCCAGCTCTGAAAGAATTATTACTCTATTGGTTAAAAGTCTGCAAAGGCAATCCCTTCTGTTTGAAATTCAGCAAAATCCAGAATTTGCTCAGACCTTAACTCTTGCAAAGTGTCTCCTTTATTCAGTACATATTGATAGAAAACTGGACATGGGTATACAAATATGAATAAAAGCCTGTGTGAGGCAGATAGCAAAACAGACTAGAACTAATAAACAAGTTTAGGAAGGTAATAAGAAGCAGTATTTCTTATGAAAATCAATTGCATTTCTATATACTAGGTATAAAAAATGAAAAAGAAATTAACAAAATAATTTCATTCACAATAGCTTAGAAAAGAATAAAATACTTAGAAATAAATTGAATAAAGATGTGCAAGATCTATATACCAAAAACTACAAAATATTGCTAAGAGAAATTAGAGATCTAAATAAATGGAGAAATAGATTTTCATGGATGAGGAGATTTCATATTATCAAGAAGGCAACTTCCCTCAAACTGATCTAAAAGTTCAGTGCAGTCCCTATAAAACTAGCTGACTTCTTTTGGGTAGAAACTGACCACCGATCCTAAAATTCATATGGAAATGCAAAGGATGCATAGTAGTCTAAACAGTTTGGCAAAAGAATAAAGCTGGAGAACTTTCACTACCTGATTTCAAATTTTACTGTAACATGTATTAACCTAGATGTTGGGCTTCTTGGAAAAGGATAGGAACACAGTTCAATGGCAAAGAATTAAAAATCCAGAAATAGAACCTTACTTTTTATTATGAATTTGTTTTTCACGACGGTCCCAAGACAGCTCAATGGGAAGAAGACTAACCTTGTTTTTTGTTTTTTTTTTTTTAATCAAGAAAAGGTACTGGAGTAAATGGACACCCACAAGAAAAGCAACAACACACACACACACACACACACACACACACACACACACACACCCCAAAGAAATAGAAACTTACATCAGAGACAAAAATGAACTAAAACTTGATCATAGATCGAAATGTAAAAAACAACTTTTAACATTTCTCAAAGGAAACATAGGAGAAAATCTTCATAACCTCTTACTATAACATCAAAAGTATGATGTATACAAGAAAAAAATGGTAAATTAGACTTGATCAAAATTAAAAACTCTTGCTCTTCAAAATCCCCTGTTAAAAGAATGAAAAGACAAGCCACAGACTTGGAGAAAATACTGCAAATCACGTATCTGGTAAAGAATAAAATCTTGTAGTTTGCGACACCATGACTAGACCTAGAGGATATTATGCTAAGTGAAATAAGACAGAAAAGACATACTGTGTGATTACACATATTTGCGGAATCTAAAAAATAAAACAAATGAACAAACATAACAAAACAGAAACAGAGTTAAAGATACAGAGAACAAACACATGGTTGCCAGAAGCGAGAGTTTGGGGAGGAGGAAAGGAAAAGGTGAGGAAGAATTAAGAGGTACAAACTTCCAGTTGCAAAACAAACGAGTATGAAATGTACAGTGTGCAGAGTATAGTCAATCACTATGTGATATATTTGTGTGGTGACACATGATAATTGCAGTTACCATTTTGAAATGTACAGAAATACCAGATCACTCTGCTGTGTAACAGGAACTAACGTAGCATTGTTTGTCAATTATACTTCAAAAAAAATACATAGAAAAAGGGATTAGATTTGTGGTTACCAGAGGCGGGGGCTGGGGGGACAGGGAACTGGATGATGGCAGTCAAAGGTACACACTCCCAGTTATAAGATAAGTAAGTATTAATAGATGTAACATACAACGTGATAAATATCATTAATACTACTGTATGTTACATATGAAAGTTGTCAGAGTGAATCCTACGAGTTATCATCACAAGGAAAAAATTCTTTTCTTTAAATTTGTATCTAATTGATGGATGTTGATGGATGTTCATTAAATTTATCGTGATGATCATTTCATGATGTATATAAATCAACCCATTATGCTGTACCCCTTAAGCTTTTTAAAATTTTTATTAATATATTAATTATTTTAGAGCAGTTTTAGGTTCACAGGAGAATTGAGCAGAAAATACAGAGTTCGCACATAGACCTCCCCTCCCACAAGTATACATATATATATATATATACTCCCCTACCCTCAGCATCTCTCATCAGTGTGGCATATTTGGTAAAATTGATGAACCAACATAGGCACATTATTATCAACCAAAGGCCATAGTTTACACTAGGGTTCACTCTTGATGTTGTACATTCTATGGGCTTTTGACAAATGCATAATGACATTTAGCCACCACTACAATAGTCATACAGAATAATTTCATTGTCCTAAAATCCCTTGTGCTTCCATCTATTCATTCCTTCCTCCTCCTCCTCAAACCCCTGGAAACCACGATCTTTTTATTGTTTCTGTAGCTGTGGCTTTCCAGAACATCATTTGGTCAGAATTGTACAGTTTGTAGCCTTTCAGACTGGCTTCTTTCATTCAGTAATACGTCTTTAAAGTTTCCTTCCATGTCTTTCATGACTTGATAGCTCATTTCTTCTTTTTTTTACTGCACATATATTTTTAAATTTACATATATGTACTGTTCATTGTTTCTAAGAAAGTTTAGAGCTTTCACTTTTTAAGCTTACATAGTTATCAAAGGAATAAAGCCAACCACAAAACAAGAATTAATTCAAAAATATACATACACCCTGTTATTAATAGCAACATTATTTATAATTGCCAAGATATGGACACATCCTAAGTGCATATCAATAGTTGAACAGATAATGAAGATGAAGCATACATATATGTAGTGGAATACAACTCACCCATAAGAAAGAAGGATATTTTGCCATTTGCAGCCCTTCTTTCACATTTTTTTTCACTTCAAAAACCAGAATTTTAAAACTGGCATAAACATTTCCATTACATCGAAAACAACAAAATACCTAGAAATAAACTTAACCAAGGAGGTTACCTATACTCCAAAAACCAAGATGACACAAAGAAATGGAAAGATTTCTTGTGCTTTTGGATTGGAAGAATCAGCACTATCATAATGGCCACACTACCCAAAGCAACCCACAGATCCAAAGCAACCCGCATCAAAATACTCACGACATTCCTCACAGAACTAGAACAAACAATTCCAAAATACATAAGGAGCCACAAAAGATCCCAAGCAGCCAAAGCTATCTTTTGTAGGTCTTGTTTTTCACTCTTTCTTCTTTTTGTTCCCTTTTTTTATGGCTTGATGACTAGAGAATGTCCTTTAACATTTGTTGTAAAGCTGGTTTGGTGGTGCTGAAATATTTTAGTTTTTGTTTATCTGTGAAGCTGTTGATTGCTCCATCAATGTACACTTCAAACCTTAAAAAATGAAAAAGAAAGAATGGACTTCAGTTAATATTAATGTGTCACTATTGGCTCACCAATGGGCCGTAGTAATATAAGATCTTAACATTAGGGGAAACTGGGTGAGAGGGATGTGGGAACTCTTTGCAACTTTTTCATGTATCTAAAACTATTCTAAAATAAAAAGTGTATTTAAATAAAAATAAAGAAATAAAAATGTACTGAAAATCAGTGAATTGTCCTTTGTAATAGGTGAAATTCATGGTATATAAATCTTACCTCAGTAGAGCTGTTTAAAGTTAATAAGGGCAGAGTGGGATCGGGGATGGGCCCAGGCAGGGTCAGGGCCAAGGCTCAGGGGCCAGGCTCAAGGCTGGGTCAGGCCAGGGTCAGGCGGGGCCTGCTGGGGGTCAGCAACCTTGACAATGGGCACGGGGGCATGGCTCCCCGAAGGCTGAGGCCGGCCTGTGGCCTTCCTCTGGCTGCTGCTGCTGCCGCCAGCGGCCACCCCGGAGCTGCGGGGGTCCTCCGCCAGTGCCTCGGCGGCACCTGGCCGGGCCCCAGGCGCTGGGGGTCCGGTGGAGGGCGGCCCTCTGACCCCTGACGCACAGCGGCTGGCTCCAGGAGCCACAGGTGCATTGGGGCCTCAGTGTGTGTCTGGGGCTGGTTACACAGGAGGGCCTCAGGGGGGCGCAGCTGTAACCAGGGCCTGGGGGCCTCATCTTCTCTCGCCCTTCCCTCCAGCCAGGCAGCCCAGAGACCACCTCAACACAGGTGGGTCACAGGCCCCCACTGTGGGGCCTCTGGGTGGGAACCACCCCAGGACCTTTGTGGGGCTGTGGACTGGGCAGGTAGCAGGGTCTGGCCCCGAGGCTGGGAGGCTGGCTGGAGGGAAGCACCGGAACTGCTGAATAAGTGGCCCTTAGTCTGGGGCCCAGGAGTCTCATTTCCCTCCCTGAGGCCCTGGGAGCACAGGCCCTAGGCCGGGAGGCCCACTCTCAGGGGGCCAGGGCACGCCCCTGCCCTCCCAAGTGTGGGTCCTAGAGCCAGGGCTGTCTTCATTAGCCCACTCCCTCTTTAGAAATGGAGGATCCTGAGTCAGAGAGGGGGAGTGACTTTCCTCAGGTCACACAGCACTACAGATCTCTGACTGTGAGCCTATTTCCCTGAGATACTAGGATGACGTGGAGGGGGCACAAGCCCTTAGCAACCATGATCTTGGGCAAAGTAATATTGGCAGCTTCTGAGGCCTGCAGTTCTTGGCTCTGCAGAGCAGGCACTGAGGAGTGCTAAGTGAGGGAGGTAATGGCTGTGATGGCCCAGCCCTTGGCAGGCTCACTCAGGGATGTCCATCACCCTGGAGATGCTGCTGTCACCTGCTGTGGGTGCCCTTGGTCCCCCTCCCGCCCACCAGACCACTGAGGTCTCATCCCCACGGGGCTTGCTCAGTTGTGCTCTGCTGTCCAATTCTTGGCACCCTGTCATTTTGGTAGGCCTCTGGACACTTGGCCTTGGTTTTTCCATCTCTGAAGTGGACGGGGCTTCCCTGGTAGTGGCACCTGGGGCACTAGCAGTGTCTCTGTCATAGGAGGCAGGGGCGTCTCCACTGTGTGTGGGAAACCCAAGGTGATAGGGAAGGTCTACGGCAGCCAGAACACGGTGGTGGGCCAGTGGCCATGGCAAGCCAGCCTGCTGTACCAGGGGTCGCATGTCTGTGGAGCCACCCTCATCAACTCCCGCTGGCTGGTTTCTGCTGCCCACTGCTTTCTCAAGTGAGTCCTCCTTCCTTGGGTGCTGGGGAGAGGGGTGCAGGGGAAGGGGAGAAAAGGGGTGATGGGCATCCCAAAACAGTCCTCTGGGCTTTTCTCTGGGGTGGTCTGTGGCCTTCAAACCCACATCATCCTTGCCTTTGACCTGCGTACCCTCCACCTGGACTGTCCTCCTCGCTCACCTGTCTGATCCTCCTCATGCTCTGTCCTCAGCCCTTGTGCCTGTCCCCTAACACAGATGTGCCCCAGGAGAGTGGAAGTGTTGGTCCTGGCTGCCATGTGGTGTAGACCAACCTCAGACCACAGCTTCTTCTCAGTGTCCCCACATTCCTGGGTGTCAGACTCTAGGCAGAAACTGGAACTGTTCTGGGCCATTCTGCTTGCTTGTGCAAAACTGAGTTCCCAGGAGGAGCTGTGGTCACTGGTGTGAGTGGGTGGACCCCTGTTGCCAGGCTGCTTAGGTGGGAGATGGGGCTCCCTAGGAGAATGACATGACTGTGGAGGAGCCTAACTCACTGCCCTTCCTGGGCCTGGCCCAGTGCCTAGCTTCTGAACGCATGAGGAGGGGTCTGCAGGGAGCAGGGGCATCACAGCCCAGGGCCAGGAGCTGGAGCTTTGAGAACCCAGAGTCCTGTCAGCACCTACTCTGTGCCACGCTGTATGCACGCCCCTCTGTGGCATTGGGGTGGTAAGACCCCACCTCACTGTGTCTCCGTCTTGTCAGAAGAGAAAGCCCAACATGGGTGAGAAAAGCAGATCACATGGTGGGGGGGGCAGGTCAGGAGAAGCTCTGTGCTCCATTGGGTGTGGAGAGGGAGGGGCTTGCAGGAGAGGGGCAGGGGGAGGGTGTCCGGGTGGATGAGCCATGCATGCAAGGTCAGGGAAGTTTTAACACCCGTACTCAGGGAACAAGGCAAGTTTCCATTCCCTGTGCTCATTTGCTCATTTAACAATCTTTTGTGAGCGCTTATAACTAAGTGGACAAGCAGCCCTTGGGCAGGAAGATGTTTAAAGAAAAGAGGGTTGAGAAAAGTGTGGGGCCAGAAGGTGGGCTGTAGGGAGCCTTGGGAAGGGAGAAGTTAGAGCTGGGACTGAACCAGAACTCCTCCTGTGTACAATCACAAGGCCTTCATTTGATGGCCCCCCACCCCACCATCCAGCACTAGGATTCAATTCTCCTCCAATTCATGGGTGTGATGGAGAAGCCATATGCTGACGTTGTAAGTAGAGTATCAATTAGCCTCAAGAAAGAAGGGCTCCTGACCATTAGAAATGGGGAGACTAAAGCCACGTGGCATACTGGTGGGTAGAGGGGTGGGCAGTTAGATGAGGATGCAGGGAAAGAGAGCTGGCTCACATTCAGACATGATGGTGACCATGCGCCCTTCCTCCTCGAGAAAATCTCAATTCCTGGAGAACTACCGGGTCTTGTTAGGAAACACCCAGCTGTACCAGCACACCAGGCACACCCAGAAGATACCCGTGAGCCAGATTATCGTGTACCCAGACTTTGATAAGTTTCACCCTTTTGGGAATGACATAGCCATGTTGCAGCTGCTCTTTCCTGTGAACTTCACCTCCTACATCATCCCCGCCTGCCTCCCAGCTCCTTGCATGCAGCTGCCCAGTAACTCGTCCTGCTGGATAACGGGCTGGGGCATGCTCAGTGAGGAACGTAAGGGGGCATGGGAGAGACCAGGGGGCAGATGAGGGCGGGGAGGAGGGGCAGGGAGGGGAGGAGGACAGAGGGGTCCCCAGGCAAAGTGGCCGCTGGACCTTGGCTTGCCGTGCCTCATTTCCAGAGGACCGGACTAGTCTAGTTCTAGTTCTGAAAGTGTGTGATCCTAAAGCTTCAGTGCTCCCTGAGTCCAGATCTCCGCAAGTCTGGGAATCTGACTTTTGGACTCAAGGATTGTGTTCTTGGAGTCTTTCCAAGGCTTGACTCCAAGATTTTAATCAACCATGGATGTCAGATGACTTGATTCAACTCAGAAGTCATGGTTGGGGCCTGGACCATTCCAAGCCACTGACAAACACTCCTATTTCCCATTGCCATAGGAGGCACTTGGGAAAACTGGAGAGGAAACACATTTATGAACTCTGACCTCTGACCTCTGAGCCTGCAGGATAAAGTTAGAATAATTATGACCTGAGAGTGTTTGACCTCTCTGAAGCTCGCTGTGCTGTTCTTCCAACACAGGTCAACTATCTACTTTGTAGGCTTATTCAGTGAACTGAATAATGCAGGAAAAAGGTGTTTTTTTAGGATTGAAAAAGGAGAAGTGTAGGCAAAGACTTATAAGCAAGAGTCTTTATTAAAGAAAGGAATGTTCATGGTTTGGGAAATGCTTACAGTGCAAAATTAAGTGGAAAAAGCACATATATTTGTAATTATTTGGTACGGTGTTTCTCGGCAGAGGGTGCTGCAGGCATTTTGGATGGACCCTGTCTTCACTGGGTAGGATGCACCTGCTAGTGTTTCAGTAACTCTCCCTGTCATAGGACAACCAGATCCCCAGTATTCCCACACCATACACACGCGCGCACACACACACAAACAGAAATACACCAACACAACACACCACGCTCACACCCACAAATACACACACAGAGACTGCTTCCCCTTGAGGGCAGGGACCCTGTCTTGCTGGTTTAATGTCCCAACCTGTGCCCAGGGCCTGGCCCTAGCAGGTGCTCTGCTGCTGCCCCCAGGTCCTAGAGACCGTCATTCTTGCCTGCACCTCCAGACCGGTCTCCAGCTCCACCCTGTGCGCTCTGCTTTAGTCCCCACCAGCTGAAAGTTTGCTTCAGAGCAGGGGTCGTGTCAGTCCCCTGCTCACTACCCTCAGTGCCTTCTCACTTATGCTTCGAAAAAGGTCCAGACGCCCTACCTCGGCTCTGCATAACGGCCTCCATCCCTCTGTGCTTATCTCCTGCTGCGTCCCGTGCACTCCTGACTGCCCAGCTGCAGGCCTCCTTCCTGCTGTGAATGTGCTGCAGCCACTCCATCAGGGGCGTCACCGTGGCTGGGCTCCCGGCCCCGATTGCTCTCCCTGCTCTCCTGGGCACGACTTGCTCATCTTGGCAGGACTCATTCCTTTACATGAACAACTCGGCTCCTCCTCTGAGGAGTTTTACTGGATCACATGAGCAAAAATAGACAACCCCTACCACCACAGCTCCCTGTTGCCTTTACATCACTTACTAGATCTAAAATCATTCTACTATTCACTTCACTTCCCTGTATCCCCCAACTGAGTATGTTCCCCTGTATCACTAGTGTCTAAAAGACACTAAACACAAGGACAAATGAATAAGTGAGTGAGTAGATGGGAGGATGGATTGGGGAGGGGGAGGGAGGAGGATGAGTGAGGGGAAGGGAAGATGGGGGTGCGTAGGTGAGAGGATGGTGGGCAGACGGATGGAGTGAGTGGACACATCAGTAGGTGGAGGGGGGAATGGAGAGATGGGTCAAGAGATGGGTGGATGGGCAAATGGATGGAAGGGTGAGTGGGTGAACGGGACAAAAGGAGAGCTAGGTAGATGGAGGGAGGATTGGTGGGTGGAAGGAAAGGTTAGTGATAGACAAACGGAGAACGGATGGGATGGTTTGTGAAAGGGCAGGCAGGCTGGTGGATGGTTGCTGGGCACCCGTGTAGGGTATGTGTTGGTGGGATTTGCGGAATAGAAGAGGTGTGGTCTGTTACCATGAGAGAGGTGGAGGGAATAGGATGAGTTTGGAGGAGTTCAGCAAACAGGAGGGGGCTTCTTAGGCAGAGGTAGGACTGGAACAGTGCTGCAGGCCCAGCTGTGCCGAGACAACCCCGGGCTCGGGGCGCAGGGGCGAGCAGGGCGGAGGAGCGGGGAGCGCGGAGCAGCCCGGAGCTGAGCTGCAGCGCACTTCACTGAACTCCTCCTCGTCCTCGCAGGGCCTCTGCTCGAGCCCTTCCGTCTCCAGGAGGGAAAGGGGGGCCTCGTTGAGAACAAGTTCTGCAATATGTTATATGAACAAAGAGTTGGCCAAGGCAGGAACTACTCTGTGCACGAGGGGATGCTGTGTGCTGGGGACTTCTCGACAGAAAAAGCCATCTGCCGCGTGAGTGAGGCCATTTCTGTTCCTCCCTTGTGTGTTCTCAGGGCCTCAGTTTCCCTGAGGGGGGGAGTGGTGTTGCCTCTGCTCTCCTTGTGGAGACCCCCCGGGACGTCCTGCTTCCTCCCTCTCCGTGTCTTCCCGGGCTCCAGCCCTTGGCAGCGTCCCCCCGGCTGCCCCTTCCTAAGCCCATTGTCCCTGAGAGCGTTACTGGCAGGACCTCAGACAGCGTCTGTTTTTGAGGCATATTTTCCAGTTTTGATTGAGGTGTAACATACTTACAAAAAAGTATATTCATAGTGTTGCCATAGGTGTGTAGTGGATGAATCTTCACAGTGATGCAACATGTGACCAACACCCCGGGGCCCCACTCGTGTCCCTTTCCCACCACCAGCACTCAGGGGAAACTGCCACCTTCACTTGCAACCCCTCAGATTAGATTATGGGTTTTCTGTAAGTAGAATTTATTTCCAGTTGTCAGTCTTTCGTGGCTTCACATTCTGTGTGTGAGCTGCATCCCTGCTGCTGCTGCCTGTAGTCAGTTTGTTCATTCTTGTCGCCTTCCAGGACTCTGCTGGAGGCACTGAATTCTGTGGTCAGTTCTGCTTCTGATGGGTATTCTAGCAGTTTCCAAGCTGTCCATTTCATTTCGCTTCCAAATGTTTCATATTCTATTTCATACAAGCCCATGAGGAGAACTGTTGGATTGAAAGGTATGTGTGGGTTCAGCTCTGGCAGATGCTACCAGACGCCTCCAAAGTGCCCACCACACCCCCCCGTTCCAGCAGCGGGTCAGGCTCTGTGTCCTCACCGACACTTGGCACTTTCCATCTTTTCTCATTTTGATCTTATCGTGGTTTTAATCTTCATTTTCATTAAATATATTTTCATATGCTTATTGTCATTGGATCTCTTCTTCTGTAAAGCTGCCCTTCCAGTTCTCTCCCCTCTCATCTTCCTCTTGGGTTGTCTGTCTTTTCCTTGAGGGGCTGTTGGTGTATTTTTCTATATTCCAGACATGAGTCCGCTGTTGGAGTGTGAAGATATCTTTCTGCTCTTTGTTGTGCCCCGTGTTGTAAGCGGGCAGACAGGCCCGGAGAGGGAAAGTGGTGCCCTAAAATAAGGCAGTACAACCTGACTGCAAGCCCACTGCCTCCCCGCAGGGCCCAGCCTCCCACGCCGACATCACATCTTTCGCACAGATGGCACCGTGGGGTGGAGGGGAGAGTGTTGGGCTCTGGAGTTAGAGACGCTGCCCTGCCACGTGTCCCTGCCCTGTGACCTCAGGCGGTCTTTTCACCCCCGGAGCCTGTGTCCTCATTCGCAGTGTGGGACTCTGAGGCCTCCTTCACGGGGTTGTGGAAAGGCTGGTGCAGTGGCTGGATAGTGTCCCCTAAATTTGCATCCACTTGGAATCTCAGAATATGACCTTAATTGGAAATAGAGGCTTTGCAGATGTGACTAGATAAGAATCTCGAGATGACACCACTCTGAATTTGCAGTGGGTCCTGAACCCAATGACTTGTGTTCTTATAGGAAGAGAGAGAGACACAGAGACGCTCGGTGTCAGACTTCTGGCTTCCAGAACCGTGAGAGGACACATTTCTGTTGTTTGCAGAGTCACTCAGTTTGGGGTGATACGCTGTGGTGCCCCAGGAGACCCGCATGGGAGGGACGGGGTGTGCCTGGCCTGTGGGAGGGCCTCGCTGATGGCAGGTTCCATGATGGCCCAGTGAGCTGCTGAGCCCGAGGGGGGAAGCTTGGCCACCTGCCCCCTTGGTAGGAGGTGGGCCCAGGTTTCCCGAGTCTCAGGCCCTAACCAATGGTGTGGACTTTCTGACTGTCTGGCCTGGCCCGTCCTTCTCACAGAGTCAGCTGCACCCAGAGGTGAAACAAAGGGCTCAGCCCTCATCCTCCCAAGTCCCCATCTGGCTGTCAACCTGGACCCCACTTCCAGCCTTGTCCTCCACCTGCCTTCCCCTGCAGATGTCATGCCCATGGAGTGCAGGGCTGGAGCCCTTTGCTTGCCTCTGGACATACGCAGTGGCCCTTGACCTCTAGTCCCCCTGCCCCCTAGCTTGAGGACACCACAGAGCTGGACACCTAGGAGTCCCAGCAGATGACCCCCTCCTGCCTCCCTCAGCCTTTCAATCACCCAAGCCCATCTGAGAGATTCCTTCTAGATTCATCTTCTGCCAGGTCGCCTGCTCTGGCCCCCACCCTCAAACCCGGGGCTCTCTTCTTTCCCCCAAAGTGTCCCTCCCCCTGCACAGGGCCCCCAGAAACAGGTCTGAGGAGAGAAGGGCCACAGGGGCACTCAGCACTCAGACTGTGGGGCAGGACAGACCTGGTTCCAGGCATTAATCTGTTGTTTACTGGAATTGTGGCCTCACCTCAGTTTCATCACCCATGAAATGGGGTCGCTAACAGCGTCCACTTAATAAGGTTCCTATAACAATTTGAGTACTGTGCCTGGCACTCAGTAGGTGCTTGACAAGTGCTGGCTTTCATTCTCCTGGCCTGGTCTGCCCCCCTCTATCTTAATTGTACCTTTTCTGGGCCTTTCTTAGACCTTCCTCTCACTCAAGGTGCATTTCACTTCCTGGCCCCACTCAACACACACATGCAAGTGTGTCCATGCACACACAAACACACACACACAGTTGGCTGTGTCTCTACAGCAGTGCAAACCACAGCTCATTTCGCATAGGAAATATTAGTGTTGGGGTTCCCTCTGCCATTTGAGAGCTCCCCAGGGGCCAGGGGCCAATGGAGCCCTTCTCATCTCCTCTAGATTGGTCCAGAATCCATCATGATATTGGCAACCACATGGCTCATCTGCGTGAATCCCTTGAGGCCTGGAGTGGACAAGGACCAGGCCTTCCCCTGGCCTTGAGCAACTAGGAGTGGGAACACTGTGGGGAGGGCCGAGGGATCTCCAGGCAGGGACCACAGAGGGGAGGAGCTGAGAGGATGATGGCACATTCCCTATGTCCAAGGAGCCCCATGTATGACCCTCTTGGGGCTGCTGAGACAAACCACCTCAAACTGGGTGGCTAAAATTACAGAAATTTATTCTTAGGTTTCTGATGGTCAAAGGTCTAAAACATAGGTGCTGGCCAGGCACGTTCCTTCTGGAGGCTCTAGGGGAGAATGTGCCCTTTCTTCTTCTGGCTTTTTAGGGGCTGCCTGCATTCCTTGGCTCATGGCCCCTTCCTCCATCCTCAAAGCACATCGCTCCAAGCTCTACTTCTATCATCGCATCTCCTCATGTGACTCTGGCCTCCCACCTCCCTCCTTACCCATGAGGGCCCTTGTGACTACCTTAGGCCCACCCAGGTAATCCAAGATGAGCTTCCTACTTCAAGATCCCCAACTCCACCACATCTGCAGAGTCCCTTTTGCCACATAAGGTGACATAAACACAGGTTCCAGGGATGAGGATGGGCATCTCTGAGGGTTATTTTCAGCTGGCCACACCACGTACCCCTCTCTCTCCTTCAAGCCACCGCTTCCCCCACCCTCCCTCTCAGCTAGAGGTCTTGCTGCTTATTTCACCGAGAACATCGAAGCGAGCAGTCAGACTAGAGCTTATTCGCCCTCCCAGCCTCACAGCCCGCTCCCCGCGCCTTGCATCTGGCTCATCCCTCTTCCCCTCGCCTGCACTTACTGCTCCCTCTGCTCCTGCATCAGAAGGTTAGGTTGTTTCCTGTTTAGAGTCTCAGCTCAGGAAGCCTTTGTGCCTCCACCCTTCCTGTCCTGTTCTTTTCATGGCTTGTTTCCACACATCACATCTGACCACGGCAGGCTAGCTGGCTTATCGACAAAACACCATGGGGGAGGAGCAGTGTCATTTCACCCCTGTGCCCGAGGGCGGAGGCTGCCCTGGATGCTTGATGTGCGTGTGGACAGGTGAGTGGAAAAGCGGCAGGCATGGCTGTGGCCCCGCTCCACTTCCCCCATGCCCAAGGATGAGACCCTCCCTTTGGCTGACGAAGTGAGAGGATTTTCAATCAGATGGTCCTGCCCTGACAGTATTTCAGGACTCCAGTGATTCCCAGCAGCTTTCTGGGGACCCCCTCCCGCTCCCTGAGCAATGCAGGCTTCCCCTGCCAGGCCTGGGTATGAACATTTTCTGAGGATGCTCATCCAAGGGGTTGAGAGAAAACCAAAGGCCTAAATGAATGAAAAAGGGGGAGGACCCAGGTGGGGATGTGCTGCTGCAGCTCAGGGTTTTGCAAGAACTGAGGTCTGAAGCAGCTTGGCCTGACCAGGCTCCACTCACAGACCAGTCCTCCTGGGCCCTGTTGGGGCAGCTGTCCCTTCTTGGCCTGGACAGTGCCTTCTCCTGGACCACCGGGGCCTCCCTGGGCACAAGTGTCCATGTGTTGTAGATTTCAATCCACAGCCATCCTGGGGGTCAGTCAGAGCTTCCTGAAGTGTGATGCCAGCGCCTGCCTGCATGACTGTAGCTGCAGGGGGAAACTGGTGTTTGGACTTTCAAAGAGGTCCACCTGAGTGAGTCTGGATGCTAGACACTCATGAGCCCGGCCTTGCTCCCTGGTCTTCTCAGCGCTGGCCCAGCCGCCCACACTGACTCCCCTCTCTTTCCTAGGGTGATTCTGGGGGACCCCTTGTCTGCAACCTCACCGATGCCTGGGTTCTGGTGGGGCTGGCCAGCTGGGGCTTGGACTGCCGACATCCCATCTACCCCAGCGTCTTCACCAATGTCTCCTACTTCATTGACTGGATGGATGAGATCCAGAGGCTCACACCACTCCGTGATGCCATGTCTGCGCCTCCTCAGACCCAGTTTCCACACCAGCCTCTGCAAGCTGCTGGCTTGCCGGGGCCTGGCACAGGCTTTGTGCCCCCACAGCCTTGGCCCCTGCTGCTGTTTCTGCTCCAGGCCCCACGGCAGGCCCTGTGGTGACCTGCCAAGCCCCTCTGCTCCTTCCCTGTGTCTCAGACCCCAGTCTCCTTGCTGGAATTTTCCACCCCTCCCCTCCCCCAGCCCCATCAGCTTTCAGAGGTTCCTTCTTGGCTTTCCAGTCCAACAGCTGCCACTCCCCAAACCAAGCATGAAAAGTCAAATAAAAACAAATGAAAGACTCATCCTGCTCCTGTCTTTGGGCCCTGCTGCCCCTCCTGACCTTCAGCACTCACCCCTTCCTTTGAGGTCTGTTGTCTGGCTCCCTGGACAAAGAAACAGGACCTGGCAGAGAGACTGTCCCAGGAGGAAGACAGGGGTGAGGACACTGAAGGAGTCCAGCTGGGGAGGGAGAAGGATGTGTTCATTTGCAGACTCCACCCCTGCCATGGGAGTGCACAGGTTTTCAGAGGAAGTGTATCAGTCAGCTCCAGCCGCTACAACAAATACCACGGGCAATGTGGCTTAAACAACAGGAATTTACCATCTCATAGTTCCAGATGGAGCACAGAAGTCTGAGATTAGGGTGCAGGCAGGGATGATTCCCCATGAGGCCTCTCTGCTTGGCTTATAGGTCATCGTCTCCCTGTGTCCTCACGTCATTTTCCCTCTGTGTATTTCTGTGTCCAAATTTCCCCCTTTTATAAGGACACCAGTCATAATGGATTAGGGCCCACCCAAGCGACCTCATTTTAACTCAGTTTACCTACTCCAAATAAAGTCACATTCTGAAGTACTGGGGGTTAGGACTTCAGAATATGAATTTGGGGGGACACAATTCAGCCCATAACAGGAAGTTGGACATTTTGCCAGGTGACTACAGTGCAGAGGAGTGACAGCTTTCTCACAGTAAAGAAACATTACCCCTGGTGTTTAGCGAAGGTAGGAACAACTTGCTGTGGAGGTAGAGGGAGCTTCCCAGGGTGCAGGACCACTGAGCTGGACTGGAGTGCGTGACCCGGCCCGTGAGGAAGAGGGCTCCACCCTGCAGCACAGAGGGCTCTTGAATGCAAGGGGTCTGGGAGACGGCGTGGGAACAGACAGCGGAGGCCCGAGGCCAGGCTGAGAGCTGGGGTTCAGGCTGGCAGTCCACAGACCTCTGCTCCTAGAGTTGACTCCTAGCACCTTCCTCACCTGCCCTCATGGCCCTGCTCTCCCCTGTCTGAAGGGGCCCAACTCACTCCCCACCTTCCTAGCTCCCAACCCCACCTGAAACTGCTCCCTTCTGTCCAAGGACCCAAGCCAGCCTCCCCCAAGTTGTCCACACACCTCCAGGAGTTGGAGCCTCATTTCTCCTCTTCTGCTTAGCTGACTCAGGACTTAGTGGCCTGGCAATAAGCCTTGAAGCAATGTTCTCATCATTCTTCCTGCCCATCTGCCTGACACAGTCCTTGTGTAGCCAGAAGGATCCCAGATGAACACCTGTATGGCAATAAAGAAAAAAAAACTGGACAACTTAGAAGAAATGGACAAGTTTCTAGAAACAAACAGTCCACCAGAACTGAACCAAGAAGATATAGATCATTTGAACAGACCGATCACTAGAAGTGAAATAGAATCAACAATAAAAAAAAAACCTCCCTGCAAATAAAAGTCCAGGACCAGACGGCTTCACTGGGGAATTTTACCAAACATACCAAGAAGAGCTCATTCCAATCCTTCTCAAATGCTTCCAAAAGATTGAAAAGGAGAAAATGCTTCCAAACTCATTCTATGAAGCCACCATCACCCTGATACCAAAGCCAGACCAAGACACCAAGTAGAAAGAAAGCTATAGGGCAATATTGTTGATTTGCATAGATGCAGAAATCCTCAACAAAACATTAGCAAACAGAATCCAACAACACATAAAAAAGGTCATACACCACGATCAAGTTGGGTGCATCCCCGGGACACATGGATATTTCAACATACATGAATCAATCAATGTGATACACCACAGAGAAAGGACAAAAATCACATGGTCATCTCAGTAGGTGCAGAAAAACCATTTGATAAAATTGAACACCCATTTATGATAAAAAATCTAACCAAAGTGGGTACAGAGGGAACATATCTCAACATAATACAAGCTGTTTATGACAAACCTACAGCCAGCATGATACTCTTCAGTGAAAAGCTGAAAGCCTTTCCGCTAAAATCTGGAACAAGACAAGGATGGCCTCTCTCACCACTTCTACTCAACATAGTAAGCAGTGGAAGTCCTAGTCATAGCATTAGGTGACAACAACAACAACATCAAGAACCACAACAACAAAAAAAAAAGGAATGAACGGGATCCAAATTGGAAGAGATGGGTAAAATTGTCATTATATGCAGATGACATGATACTATATAGAGAAAATCCTCAAGGCTCCACACAAAAACTATTAGAGCTGATAAAAGAATTCAGCAAAGTAGCAGGATACAAGAGTAACATACAGAAATCAGTGACATTTCTTTACACTAACAATGACATATCAGAAAAGGAAAGTAAGGAAACAATCCCTTTTAAAATTGCATCCAAAAAAATAAAATACTTAGCAATAAATCTGACCCAGGAAGTGAAAGCCATATGTGGAGAAGTACAAAACACTGACTAAGGAAATTAAATATGACTTAAAGAAATGGAAAGATATCCCATGTTCTTAGATTGGATGAATTAGTATTGTTAAGATGGCCATACTACACAAAGCAATCTACAGTTTTAATGCCATCCATATTAACCCAGGACACTTTTCACAGAACTACAATAAATTATCCTAAAATTTAAATGGAATCACAAAAGACCCAGAATTGCCAAGGCAATACTGAAGAAAAAGAACAAAGTTGTAGGAATAACCCTCCCAGACTTCAGACAATGTTGTAGAGCTACAGTAATCAAAACAGCATGGCATTGGTACAAAACCAGACATATGGATAAATGGAACAGAAGAGAGAGGCCAGAAAAAAATCCACAAACTTTTGACAAATTAATCTTTGACAAATGAGTCAAAAACATACAGTGGAGTAAAGACAGTCTCTTCAGCAAATGGTGTTGGGAAAACTGGACAGCTGTATGAACATCAATGATGTTAGAACACTCTCTCACACCATACACAAAAATAAACTCAATATAGCTTAAAGGGTTAAACGTAAGACAAGACACTATAAACCTCTTAGAAGAAAACATAGGCAAAACATTCTCCAACACAAATCTCAGCAATATTCTCCTTGGGCAGTCTACCCAGGCAATAGAAAAACAAAGCAAAAATAAACAAATGGGACCTGATTAAACTTACAAGCTTTCACACAGCAAAGGAAACCATAAGCAAAACAAAAAGACAACCTATGGAATGGGAGAAAATATTTGCAAAACATGAGACTGACAAGGGCCTAATCTCCAGAATATATGAACAGCTCATACAACTTAAGAAAAAGAAAACAACCCAATCCAAAAATGGGCAAAATACCTAAAGCAAGCAATTCTCCAGTGAAAACATACAAATAGCCAATAGGCACATGAAAAAATGCTCCACATCATTAATTATTAGAGAAATGCAAATCAAAACTACAATGAGGTATCACCTCACACTAGTCAGAAGGACTGTTATTCAGGAGTACACAGAGGATAAATGCTGGAGAGGCTGTGGAGAAAAGGGAACCCTCCTACACTGCTGGTGGAATGTCATTTGGTGTAGCTGTTATGGAAAACAGTATGGAGATTCCTCAAAAGACTAAAAGTAGACTTTCCCTATGATCCAGAAATCCCACTTTTGGGCATATATTCAGAGGGAACCTTCATTCAAAAAGATACATTCACCCTAATGTTCATAGCAGCATTATTTACAATAGTCAAGACATGGAAACAACCTAAATGTCCATCGACAGATGACTGGATATAGAAGTAGTATGTTATACAATGGAATACTACTCAGCCATAAAAAATGATAAAATAATGCTATTTGCAGCAAGAGGGATGGACCTGGAGAATGTCATTCTAAGTTAAATAAGCAAGAAAGAGAAAGAAAAATATCTATGATATCACTTATATGTGGAATCTTAAAAAAAATACAAATGAACTTATTTGCAAAACAGAAACAGACTCTCAGATATAGAGGACAAACTTGTGGTTATCATGGGGGAGGGGGTGGGAAGGATTAATTGGGAACTAGAGATTTATACGTATAGAACAGATAAACAACAAGTTCATGCTATATCTCACATGGAACTATATCCAATACATTGCAGTAACTTATGATGAAAAAGAATATGAAAACAAATATATGTATGTTCGTATATGACTGAAGGATTGTGCTGTACACCAGAAATTGACACAACATTGTGAACTGACTATCCTTCAATATATATGTGTGTGTGTATACATATACACAAAAAATAAAACAGGATCCCAGGAGGCCTCAGTGCACTTGTCCCAGCCCTTAGAAACCATGATAATGTGGTAAAGTCCCCATTTAGCTCATATCAGTATGGAGCAGATGACATTCAAACAATTCAGTGCAGATTCTTTCCAGTCCTGGCATTGCCCAGGTGTCCTGGACCCTCACTGGCAGGTGGGCACAAATGGACTCACGTGCACACTGACACCGGGATCTCACCGGCTTGAGCAGGAATGTGCACAGGAACTCCCTTCCCAAGATAATCTTGGGAGGCCTCAAGAAAGTGGTTTCCCAGCGTCCACACCCATCTAGGCATTGCCAGCAGTCCTAGTCTCTGGCCATCTCTCTAGTTGGAGCTCTACCACTGAGGTACCACTATGCCTAGCTATGTGCCCACCACAACGATCTATCCATAAGAGCTCAGCTGTCTCTGGAAGGGGGAAGACAAACATTCCCTCCCTTGGTGGTAAACTCAGTTATAGGCGTCTCAGGCTGGGTTGCTCAGGCCCTGGATGTCAGTGAGTTACTGAGATGACATGTGGCTCACCCACACTCTCCACTAGGTCAGGGGAGCTCAGGCAGTTCAGCCGCAGTAGTAGCCATCCACTGGCCCTAAACTCCTATTCTCCACCCAACCACAGCAGACCTGGGCTGGCTGTGCCCCAGGGGCCTGGCCTTCATATACCCTGTTCCTGAAGTTAGGTGATTCTCCGCCCATCTTGTATGCTCTGACCTCTAACCAAGGGATCCCACTATATATCTCATCTGCACAACACACTGACCAAATTTCAGCTCCAGCCCAATAAGTTTCCCCATTGCCTGAAACCAACTTAGTGCTTAGTATTATTATCCTGGTTTAGTTTTTTTTTTTTTTTTAAGATAAACTGAAGCCTAGTAGGTTTTAAGTAGCTTTTCAGAGGTGACATAGGTAGGAAGTAGTGGAAGAGGAATTCAAAACTTGATCTCTCTTGAGAGAACTTGAATGTCTTTGTCCTTCTCACTCCTGCATGTTGTGCCCAGATGCCTGTTACCCTGTCTGACTTCTCCTCATCACCTGGGGAAGGCTTACTCTAACGTGTCCCAAGAGCAAACCCCAGATACCCACTACTGAACAGAGAGACTAAGGTAGGGGTGGAGGGAAAGGACTAAGCAGGGGACAGAAGGAGCCAGTGAGCCTGGGAGTGGGGCCTGGACTGTCACTGAAGTCACTGGCAGGGAGAGGGACTTGAAAGGTCTGTCTTCAGGGACTCCCTGCCCTCCCAAATGGTGTGCTGGCATGGGCTGCTGGTGCTCATTGCCAAAGTCAAACACAGACAAGCTACGGAGGGGAGAAGAAACAGAAATCATAGGCTTCCGGTTCCTAGTCTAGGGTGTGAGGAACTTGGAAGTCATCCCTCCCATCTTCAAAACAAGAAAAAATGAACAGACTGAAAAGAAACAACTCTTTCTAGACCCATAAAAGATCTGAGGTCACAGGGCAAACCACTGCCCTGAGAATTGGAGAAGCAAGCAGATGCTTTATACGGTATGATTAGAGAACACAGGCCCAGTGTGGGCAGGGACTGGAACCAGCACTGTGACACGCAGGCCCCAGGTCCAGCTTCTCCACGGGATGAGCACTCCAGATGAGGGAAGCACCAGTCTCTCTCCTGCTGGTCAGGGCTGGCACAAGCTGTGGTCGCCGCTGTAATGCTCAGCCGACGCATGGCTGAGTCAACGGGCAGCACTTACCAGCTTTGACAGCTGTGAGCCTCGGCTGTGGTCCGTGCCGATGACGTCTTGAGGAAGGCCAGCCTTTCTCCTGCAGGGAGTCAGTCTTGAACAAGTAAACCTCGCCCTCTAGCTACTTCAAGAATCAAAACCCAGCCATGGCAATCTCAGGTATACAGCTATGAGAAATGAAAACATATTTCCCCACAAAAACTTGTATACAAATGTTCACAGCAGAATCATATGATATAATGCATAATTGTGAGAAAAGTGGAAAATAAAGTATATTTTCATTTTTGTTTGTATCTGAAACATTGGAAATATCATTTAAGAAACTAAGTAGTTATCTAATAATGGTAGGGGGAACTAAGATGTCACAAGGGTGGAAGTGAAACTTCTCAATGTACAGTATTTTGTTATTTTAACTTGAAACTGTGAATGTGTTCTAAATTTGAAACAAAGTTTTAGAAACCATAGGAATTATAGTTCCCAACAAGAGTTGAAATATTGTAAACATGAACAATGTTTTTAAAATACATATAACTATTCAAAATCTGAGTTGGGAATAACAGTGGTAGAAGAGAATCTGTTAATGTCAAACTTTCAAAATGAAATCAATAGATAATGTCTAAATTTGAAGCACAGTGTTTAGAAAACACAAAATGTCTTTAATTTATTTCACAACCTGTTAATGCATTTCATAATTTTATTTATTTATTTGTTTGTTTGTTTATTTATCATTAACTCTTTGTACCTTATAGAGATCTTTTACGCAACAATATTTCCCATGACAAAGATACATTTACTTGAAATGCGGTAATTCCTCCAGTTTTGTTTTAGTTTTTTTCTTCTATGAAGTTTAAGTAAAATTACAATGAACATTTTTGGTTTAAAAAAAAAAAAACTTGTATACAAATGTTCACACCAGAATTAATCCTAATAGACAAAAAGACTACAAATCTGTGGGGCCACCAGACCCGCCCCCGGGGTCACGAAAGCCAATCCGCGCGCACGCTTCTCGGCCCCGCCCCGGCGTCCTCTTCCGCACCGTCCCTCCCTCCGCCCACTCGAAGGTCAGTTTGTCAGGCGGCCAGGGGGCATCCTGTCCGAGCAGCTGGCGGTTCTGCGGTTCTGCGGTTCTCCCGAGCGGCGCAGGCCCTGCTCCCTCCGGCCAGCGGCGGCGGCTGCAGCGGCGGCAGCGCAGTCCCTCCGGGAGGCGCGGTGTGGGCCGAGCGGCTGCCGCGGAGCTTCGTGCCCAGCGAGGCCCCGAGATGGTCCGCGGGCAGGTGTTCGACGTGGGCGGCGCTCCAGCAGCCTGCTACACCAGCGAGGGCTCCCCCGACGTGGTGTGGTGAGTGTCCGCGCCCGGCCTGCCGGCCACGGCCGGCCCGAGCGGCCTCCCGCCCGGCCTCGGCAGACGCAGCTGCGGCGTCAGGCCCCACGACCCGCGACCCCAACCCCGAGCGCGGCCCCGACCCCCGCAGGGCTGCCCGCAGTCCGCGCGCCTGGGGTCTCGGGCATGGCCGGGAGGTTCGCGCTGGGGCGTTGCTCGCGGCGCTTCCCGGGCCGGCCCTCGCTGGGCGCGGGGGTGGGGGTGGAGGCCGGGAACGTGGCCTCCAGGGACCCCCAGAACGGGAACGGGGCCCCCACCCCCGGGTGCTCCTCGCAGCCTTCCCTTGAGGTCGGACTGTGAAGCCGCGAAGTCCTTCAGGTGCTCGCGGCGGCGGCCGTGGTCTGGGAAGCGGCTGGCAGCGGCATGTGTGCACAGCCCTGAAGTCATCTTGTTTGCCCCCTCGCCTGCGTTTTCTGCGGCCGGCTTTGCTTCAGCACCTTCCGTGCTGCCAGGGCTGCTCTCTTGCGCAGGCTTTCTAAGCAGCATGAGCAGCACCAGTGTTGGTGTGGAATGTTTCAGTGTTGAAGTTTTTAAGTGGTTGTTGGTGTGGTACCGTTCGCGTTTCAGGAAGGGTAAGTCGGCATTCCTGTCTTGATTTCTTAAGGGGTCATTTGGAGTTGGGCCTAATTTGACTTTTTCCCCTTGTACCGTGCGTGAGCTCCGTTACTAGCGTAAAGGCACCCAGTCGTTTTAGCACAGTGACTGTGGACTTTCCCAGTTACTGCTTTAGTGCTCAGTGTGTTTGCAGCCCTGATGGAGTTCTTGCAGGACCACATGCAGGCTCCCTTTTCTGGCTCCACATCCCTCAGAAGCGTTCATTGAATGTGGGGGTGGGTGTTGTTTTTTATTAGAACCAGCTACCTGTGGTATTTTGTGCTGACAGAGACTTGTGGAGCTGATATTTTGTAAAGCTTAATGTTTCTCGAAAGACTTAAAGATTTTAAGGAAGAAAAATTTTTTTTTTCATTTTCTGAATCTGTTCGTTAGGAACTTTGCCTTTTCTGTGCAAAGTGCTTTCCTAATCATAGAGGATATAAAGAGTGGAGTTTGAATTGAGCCTTTCCAAGTGGGTGTGGTTTTGATATAAAGACAGGTGCAAGTGACAGTCTAAGCTGTGGAATCCAATCCTGGAAAAGGAATTAGGTGGCAAATTGTGGAGGACTTTGTAGGCAGAACAGAGTTCAATTTTATATTTGTGCAATGGAGAAACAGAGTTTTTGAAAAGAGACAGGCACACGATCAGTTTTGAAATATTTGAAGAATCTAGATAAACACTGGTGGAAATGAGAGGAGAAAACCGAGGTGGAGAATCAGACTGTGTGACCTTCTAGAGGTGAAGTGATGTAGTGGCGTGAAAGATGGAGATGTTAGAGTCAGTAAGGGGCTCTTATCAGAGGAGTGGTGGACTTTTCATCATGGCAGGTACGGGATGAAGCAAAGGATGATGAGGTCTTACAGGGTAAGAGGCTGAAGAGGTGGAATTTGGATTTGGGAGAGATTCTGAGACAGGACGTGGTGGTGTGGTTTGGGGAAGGTTGTTAATTCCAAGGCTTCTAGCTTGGGGCCATGGTGGCAGGAGTACTGTAGGCAGAGGAGGTTTGTTAAGGAGAAATACTGAGTTCTGGTTTGGACTCGTTAAGTTCATGATGCTGGTTTTTGAGGCCCTTTAGGCTGTATCTAGAAGGCATCCTGAAAATGAAAGGGATATGGCATCTGGAGATGAAAATTTGTGTAAGTGGTAGTCTGGTGTGGATGAACACAGCTTCTTATTTGAGACCTTTGGTTAGGTGAAACTGCATGCATGTATTCTGTGTGTTTATCTTTTTAGTAAATAATCCGTAGCATTCAGTAGATTTTCAAAGCATTCATTATCCCAGAGAGTTTAAGAACCAGGGAGACAGAACAGAAAGAGCAAAGGAGGAACCGTGACAAGCAAGTAGTTTTAAGAGGTGGTCAAAGGAAGCTGAGGACTGGTGAGATGTATAAGACCCAGGAGAAAAGGAAAAACAATGGTATGAAAGAGAGAAGCTGAAGCTGTATGCTTCATGACCTAATTAAGGTAAGTATGTTGGATAAATTCAGCTTGAAACATTTTCTGAATGTGACTGAGATGTCGTGGGGTCATCTCCATAGAGATTGTAATTGAAGCCTTGAGAAGGCACAAGATAAGAAAAAGTGAGTGAGCTGAGCCAAAGAAATGCCTGACTTTAGGTGTCCATAGCAGTCAAGCTACAGAGGAGGAGGAGGAGGAGATGTGGTCAGAGACCAGAGACCCGGGAGTCCACATTGTCAGCGGAGCCGGGGGACAGAGTGGTCAATGGGGATCGGTACTGAGGACTGTAGAGAGCACAGTGCAGCTGGAGGACAAGCTGTTGGATTTGTTGACTTTCAGCTCTCCTAAAAAATAGTTTTAACCAAAATTTCGTTGTGCTCACATTCCTGGTGGTACAGTATCTGGTCTTGTTAAGGTGTCTGTGATGATGGCAGGCTAGTCAGAACTGCCATTTAGCCAATGCTTTCTGTTACTTTTTTTTTAAAGCATATGTTAATTAGTCATCTTACCCACACTGCAGGGGTGGTTCCTTTCAGATATTGGAAATTTGAGTCACAGTGAGTTTACTTAATTTGCCCACAGATACCCGACTAGGAAGTGGTAGAGCATCTCTGTCTGGTTCCTAAGTGATGCTCAACCAAAGATCAGAGTTTAGAAAATACATGCTTTCAATAGTAGAAAATATCTATTGTCTGCTTTCTGTGTGATTTGCTTTTTTTAGCCTTTTACAAAAACCTTTCATGCAAGGTCATTCTCTTAGAATTCATTGAGCTCCAGTTCTCTGTGAGGACTCAAGGGGCACCTGCCCTTCAGTAGCTCCTGCTGCAGGCAGCAGGGTGCAGTTGGGCAGGAGCATGGAAGGGCGGGGTGGCTTGGGGCTGCCTGTGTCTGGCTTCACAAACCTTGGCACTGGGTATGGATGTATGACTGGGAGTTTGCCTTGAGACGTGCACTCCAGGTAGAGGAGAATGCACATGCCAGGGCACGGAGGTCTGAGCGCGGTACATCCGGTCAGGGAAACCAGTTGTCTGGGAAGGGAGGGTGTGGGTGGGCACCTTAGGGAGAAGGCTGGAGGGGAAGCAGCTGGGATAGGTGGGGCCGAGTCCTGAAGGACTTTGTTTTCTAAGGAGCTGGGACTTGACCTGGTAGGTGAAGGTCATTGAAGGATGCCTTTTTTCTGCTGATTCCTCCTCAAGTTTTGTGTTTCCCTCATTGTCTGTCTTTGACTTCCTCCCCACTGTGCTTGTTCTCTCTTCTTTCTGCTTATTTAAAGGTACTCAGTGGGTGTGAATGTTTTTCCCCGTCTCCAGGGGCATTTTGAAATGTATGTGGGTTTTGTTTTGCTTTTTTGTTGTTACATTGATTGGAGGTGTTATTGGCCTTCGGTGTGTATGTGGTGGAGGTGGACGTGCCACACGACCCGCGTGCAGTGCACATGCAGCACTCAGTCCCTGCACCAGAGGAGCGTTCTGTTAAGATGCCAGTGGTGTTTCCCTCCAGCCCATCCCCAAGAAAGGCTGGGCCCTGGGCAGGTCCTGCCTCCTTCTGAGATTCATCTCCTCCATGACCTTGCCCTTGTTACTCTCAGCTCTAGCACTCTCCCCATCCTTCCCTGGAACTTTGCTGGGTGTTGGTACCACCTGTTTGAAAGGCAGGACCAGCAGCAGTATAAATCCTCTACAGATGCTCCAGACCAGATTCCTAGCTGTGCTGGCTTAACTGTTAATGTAACTTTTAATAATATAGTCTCTTGTGTGGTTTTTAGAGCTCAAAGATGTGAGGAGATCACCTTACATGAGCAACATAAAATCCAGAGTTTCTGAACAGTTTTGAGTACAAGTAAAATGAAACAAAATTCATTTTGATATTAGCAACATCCCTAATAATGCACTCCTGGTGGTTGGAATGATTGAGTCCTTTAAAGTTTGGTAGAACTTGTTTGTAAAGCAGTCTGAACCTGGATTTTGTTTGAACCTGGTTTTGATGGGAACATGTTAAACTACTGATTCAAAAATTTTTTAACACATGGTTACAAGATTTTACATTTTCTGTTTCTTCTTGATAATTTATATATTTCTAGGAATTTATTTTACACTTATTGGAGTATTTTTTTTACCACTTCTAATTTCACTTTGACGTATTTAAGCAAATGTAAAACATACCTTTTAAAAAAATTAATAAATAATGTAATTATTGTGCAAATTGTAGAATAGAACATTGTCAGTTCTTTAGAAATGTCTTATCAAATCCCCTTCTAGAGGTGACCGCTATCCTCAGTTTTGTGATAACTGCTCTTTTCCACTTCTCTTTTTATGTTATACTTTAAATTTTTCTTTAAGTTTATTATTTTTTAACTTTTCACTTTAATTGAAGTGTAATATATATGCAGAACAGTGCACATATTATAAGCTTACAGGTTGATAAATGTTCACAGACTAAACGCATGCAAACTAACCAGTGCCCAGATCAGCACTCAGACCCCAGCACCTTAGAAACCCTCAGCTGAACAAGATGCTCCCACAGAGAAATCCCACAAATCCCACAGCAGCACCTGCTCTCATTCCCCTTTTACACACCTTTAACAGCTGCCCCATGAACTTCCTCTCAGCCCATTCCCCTTGTGTCCTTGGGATTAAGAGGGAGCTGCCTGCAACAGTCCCCAGGTTGCAGGAATCCCAGGAGACTAGAGGAGGCTCCCTCTGCAATGGGACAGAGAGGCAGGAAGTCCTGTCCATCAGGCCCAGGCTCTTCCTCTCTGGTCAGGACACCCAGACTGGAAGCCCTGGCCTGCCATCCGGCTGCTGCAGGGAAGCAGAGACAAGCTCCCCAAAGACCAGGGCTGTCTCCAGGCTCCATTCTAGAGAAGTATTGAGTATCCAGAGGCCCAAAAGACATGAAAACAGCTCTCCATCCCTAGTTTGTTCAGGGATGGAGATGATGACGGGATGCCCCACAGGCCCGTGGCCAATCAGGGTTGAGAGAAGAGGACGATGCGGGGGTTCCTGGGGACAGTGAGAATTGGCAGCTCCCAGGAGCAGTCTGAGGACCCCGTGTCAATGCGGAGGAAGATCTAGTCAGCCACCTGTGGATCCATAGCTCCTGGGACCTCCTCATCCTCCCTCTCAGGACCCCTCTCTGTGGAGCAGGGCAGACACGAATAAGACTACAGTGGTCTGAGAACATTTCTGAACAAAACTTTTTCTTCACATTTTACACATCCCCCCAAGGTGCTGCTCCCACCCACACCCACCTCCCCTACCCTCTAACTCCCCTCCAACCTGGCCCTGATGGTCCCACCCTCCCCGCCTCCCTCCCTCCTTGCCCCCTGCATCACATCACCCAAGATGAGCACTGGATGAGGAGGAGCCCCTAAGCTCCCCTGTCGGCCCCCTGGGGGGCTGGCACTGGAGGGCTGGCCTGCTGTTTCCTACTGACTGGAGTGCCTCTTCCTCCTCCTCCTCCTCCTCCCTGCAACAAATGGGCCACACCTTCTCTTGTTTGACTGTGAGGGGTGAACCAGTCCCAGAGTCAGGCTGGCCTCCCAGGGACCCTGAGGTCAGGCTTGGGCAGGGGCAGCTTCTCAGCAGACACATGGCCTTCACGCAGAGCCCACGCCCTAGACTTGGCAGCTGGTTGAGCTGGGCTGATGCCGATTCTCTGAGGGGAGGGGGCCTGGGAAGCCCCCCAACCTCCAGGGCAGACAAGTCTCAAAGGCCCTGGGGCAGAGTTCTGGGACTTCCCCGCCTCTGGGCATCAGGCAGTACTGAGAGGCCAAGATAAAGTCTAGGCTGGGGGGCTCCTCCTTGTCCTCACTGAACGCATACCCTGGTCCTGGGGCCTTCCTAGCAGGAGAGGTCTCTCTCAGATCTGAGGCATCCCTGGGTCCCAGGCTCGGTGCAGTGCACCTTTGACCCTGGGGAAGAGAGAGGGACTGTCCAGCCCGGGATGGAGGGAAACCCTGATGTCTTGGAAAAAGAATATAGCATTTGGGCCTGAACAGGCCACTGTCTGTTTGATAACGCCTCATAAGTTCCTCACAATCAATCTCTGGTTGGCCGTCTTCATCTCTGACCCCTAGCTGGGGGCCTCGGTCATGCTTCAGGTCATCTTGGCTGACATCAGACTCATGAGGACTTGAGTCCAAATGGTTGCACTGTGACTGGTGGGTGCCTGCACACCCAACTCCTCCTTCAGGTCCAGGAGTCGTTTATGCACCAGCTGGTGGGAGGGAGGTGGACAGTGACTCACCCCACATACATGAGTAAGGGGAAAGGAGGGATGGGTAGTGGGATGATGGCACTAGGGGGCAGGAGGGGCAATGTCTCCAGGACTCCAATCAAAGTACAGACACTACACAGCACTCTTGCTGTCCTCCTCAGCCTTATTCCCAGCTGTGTGTCCTTCCCTTCCCTCCAGGCCCCCATCCTCGCCTTCCTATGGTCCTGCATTGCCCACAGTCCCTAGTGGCCCCCCCACAATGCCAGGCCTTCCAGGCAGGGGAGAGCCATATGGGCTTCCTGTTCTGGGGTCCCATTTATTAACAGAAAAACGTCTTATTCCAGAAGTTCCCTCCACATTACAGAGAGGCAACACAACTCATGTGTGGCTCTTTAGGCAGTTTAGTTAATTGTTTTTAATTTTTTTTTTTAAAGTATACTCAGTTTCACAATGTTGTGTCAATTTCTGGTGTACAACTTCAGTCATACATGGATATACATATGTTCATATTCATATTGTTCACTGTAAGCTACAAGACAGCGAATATAATTCCCTATGCTATACAGTATAAACTTGTTTGTCTGTATTATATGTACCAGTCGGTATTGCAGATCTCAAACTCCCAATTTATCCCTTCCTACTCCCTTCCGCTCATAACCATAAGTTTGTTTTCTTTGTCTGTGACTCTGTTTCTGTTTTGTAAATAAATTCATTCGCATCATTTTTTTTTTTTTAAGCTTCCACATATGAGTGATGATATATGGCATTTTTCTTTCTCTTTCTGGTTACTTCACTTAGAATGACATTCTCCAGGGCCATCTTTGTTGCTGCAAATGACATTATTTTGTTCTTTTTATGGCTGAGTAATATCACATTGTATACATATACCACAATTTCTTTATCCAGTCATCTGTCGATGGACATTTAGGTTGTTTCCGTGTCCTGGATATTATATATAGTGCTGCTATGAACATTGAGGTGCTGGTATCTTTTCAAATTAGAGTTCCATCTGCATATATATGCCCAGAAGTGGGATTGCTGGATCATATCGTAAGTCTGTTTTTAGTCTTTTGAGCAATCTCCGTAGTGGTATTGGTAATGGCTGCACCAAACTGCATTCCCACCAGCAGTGTAGGAGGGATCTCTTTTCTCCACAGCCTCTCTAGCATTTGTCGTTTGTTGACTTTTGAATGATTACCGTTCTGATTGGTGTGAGATGATACCTCATTGTACTTTTGCTTTGCATTTCTCTGATAATTAGCGATGTTGAGTATTTTTTCATGTTCCTATTAACCATTTGTATGTCTTTATTCTTTATTGGAGAGTAGCTTGTTCAGTTCTTCTGCCCATTTTTGGATTGGGTTGCTTGTCTTTTTCTTATTAAGTCATATGAGCTGTTTATATATTCTAGAAATTGAGCCCTTGTCAGTCTCATCTTTTGCAAATATTTTCTTCCATTCCTTAGGTTCTCTCTCTGTTTTGCTTATGGTTTTCTTTGCTGTGCAAAAAGCTCGTAAGTTTAAGTCCAACTTGTTTGTTTTTGCTTTTATTTCCTTTGCTTAGGTAGACTGCCCTAGGAGAACATTGCTGAGATGTATGTCAGATACTGTTTTGCCTGTGTTTTCTTTTATATGTTTATAGTGACTTGTCTTTTGTTTAAGTCTTTAGGCAATTTTTAAGTTGTTTTTTAGACTCTTAGCATGAAGATTTTACTTCATGTTCTCTTTATTTCATTTCTTTGTCCACCCACCTAGTTTTGTGTCCCTGAACCCACTCTGTTTCCTTCCTGGCTCTTGACTGACTTCAACAGAAAGTAGACTTCGAAAAAATTTAGAGCTTAGAGTCTGATAAACACATGGGTATTTGTGGCCACATCAAACCAAGTGTTTGAAATTAGGATTGTCTCAGCAGATCTGGGCTGTTCCATTCTGTATGCACAGCATTCATAAGGAAGCAGTCCTTGTGCTCCAACCAGTATCCAGCAGGACCAGCCTCACTACTGATCCTTTCTGCGGGAAAGCCCCAGTCCATCAAAAAATGGTCACGCAGCCCACGTGTCCAAGAACAGAAATCACTCCTTTTTGTTTCTCAATATATTGTTGTTAAATATTTATTTTTTTACCTTTTAAATTATTTTAATATAATATTTGAACAAGTAGTATCTTTGCGTGGTTCCAGGTGAAACTGTGTGAAGTGGAATATGCCGTGGTGAGTCCTCCCATCTCTTTTCCCCTGCCATTCCCACGCCTCTTTCCCCTAGGAGACCATTGTGATCTGTTGCAGTCAAGTCTTTTCGGGTGTGTTATGCAAGTAAATACAAATGCAGTCTATCTTCATGTTTGAAGATGCTTATTTTTTTAGGTGGTTATTAGCCTTTCTTAAGTAGGGTTTGTGAGAGAAGAAAGCTAAAAGAAAGTGAAATGAATGAGTATTTTTAAATGTCTCAATGACAGTACTTTGCTCTTAGATGCATAGGATAGAAGCTAACTTACTATGTATAGTAAATGTCTTAAAGAATTAGGGCTTAGTTTTTACCAAATTTAGAAAAGTTCTGGTAATTTTTTTATGCAAACAATAACAAAACTTTATTATAAGTTATGAAGACAACACAAGTGTTCTGGGAGGAAAATGGGGAAGGGGAGGAGTCAGCTGTAGGCAGCAGGGGTGTGCCCCTTGCTCTAGGACCGGAGGGGACAGGACAAGGGCCTTTGTCTACTGTCCTGAGGACTCTGACCACTGGGATCAGACAACAGCCTCAAATCCACCACCTTTGGGGACAAGATCACAGGCAGAGAGCTCCTGGATTAGAGGTTAGGAACAGACTTGTGTTTCACATCCAAATGGGGCCTTCACAAGGTCCACCCTGGGAGGAAGATGGACACTGACTATCTACAAAGTTATCAGTTCAGGCCATTGTTCACCTCTTAGACTCCAAGGGAGTGGATCCCAACCTGGAGGAAGATGACTTGGTGGATGGCCCAACAGTTTTGTGTCCAACCTAGCCCTTGACAGGTGATGGGGGGCCCTAACAGCATGGCTTCTCTTTGCTGTGCCCAGTGCAGAGGCAGGGCTGCTAGCAGAGGCCAGGACAGACATGCCAGCCTTGCTGGGAGAGATTCCGGGCCCTCGGCTGGAAGTAGAGGGGCTCTGCCTGGGGATGCACCTGGGGATGGGACTTAAGATAGGGGCAGTAGTGCCCTAAATCCAGGCTGCTGCTTAGTGCTGGGTCCCATGGTCAGCATGCAGGTTCTCTGGTGAGGGTTCCGGCTCTTCAGGCCCATGCTTCCCCCAGGGCAGTGTGTGGTGCTCGAGTTCTGCTTTGTTCCTCCCATAATGCTGAGAGCTGCAAAGAGGCAGCACAGCTCCTGCAGCCTTTAGATGCTGCTGAAACCCTGCACCTTAAGGGTGCTGGGCTTGAGCTGTCAGATGTTGAGCAGTGCTGCCCAGTGTTGTGTCCAGCCCTGGTCACAGCGCTGGGCATGTAGGTGGCAGCTGCAGAGCTGGGGGGACCACAGTCAAGGTGTCAGCAATGATTGGCTGAGTGCTGGCATGAGTGCCCAGGGTGGAATTTGTGGATGATGAACCACCAGAAGATGCTTGTGTAGGGTGGCCCAAGGCTAGTAGACCCAGAGCAGAGAATGGGTCCCAGGTTGGGGCTGGAGCTGCCTGTTTTCCGTACTTGGGAGAGCTGTCACTGGTGGTGGCTCCATGCTGCTGCCCATCAGGTACTGCAAAGATGGGCTGCGCAGAGGTTCCAAGGTTAACAGGAAGTTTCACCGTTAAGTTGCGCCCACAGAACCTGAGTGCAGAAAGGCTATTGGTGAGGATGACTAAGGCCATGCCATCACTGGAGGACATCTGCAGGGCCTGCAGAGGTGGGAAGTTGCTCCCACTGGTGGTAGGGGGAGCCCCCAAGCAAAGAGGCTGAGAAGGTGGGCTGGTGTCCATGAGGGTGGCCCCAGTGTCTGAAGCAGGGATGACTAAGGCCATACTGTCACTCAGGGATGTCTGCAGAGCCTGCATAGATGGGAAGTTGCTCCCACTGATGGTAAGGGGAGCCCCCAGGAGGAGAGGCTGGAAGGTTGGGATGGTGTCTTTGGGGGTAACCTCAGTGTCCGGAGTGGGCAGGGGAGCCCGGCCTGCCTGGGCCTCACCCCGTAGCGTGCTGTTGATGTGCCAGAATGCTGCTTCCTTCTCAAAGTCTAAGTCTTCCACGGTGACTCAGAAACCCAGTTCAGGGGGTGGGGGCATCCTCACAGGCTCCCCTTGCCTGTGTGGCAGCAGAGGAAACCTGTGTCTTCGAGGCCTGGGACCATCAGATGTGTTCCTTCAGGTTCCTTTCTGCCCTTTTGATGCATCTGCATCCCTGTCAGGGCTATTCTTCTGTGGTGAAACCACTGGAGGTGCAGAGAGGCCGAGGGCTTTCCTCCCTCCCTTTCTTTGAGGACTTCAGAAGCAGCCAGGTGTGTGCGGGACCCCTCTTCCTCTGTACTGGTGGGAAACCTCAGGTGGAGCTGTATGAGCTCCTGATGGCATTTCTTTGGGGGCAGGAGTTCATACAAGAGGTCTGGGGTTTCTCGATGGATCTGTCTTCTGAACTCTTGGTGTGGAGGTTTCTCTGTAGAGACCCAGGCCTCAGAATGAAAGAAGTGGGGCCTCTCTGGACCCACAGGTGCCTCATTTCAGGTTGTTCACCCCCAGTGCTATCCAGGCTCCTCTGATCCTCCTTCACTGTGACTGCCGGGTCTTTCTCCTGCTTGGCCATCCCTTTCCCGCTCTCACCAAGGGCCCTCCACATCCTCTCCGTGCACGAGTCCAGGGCAAGCCTGGGTGTTGTGGGCAGCTTAGGGGTGAGTGGCTGTTCCTGCACTGTACAGACAGTGGCTGTGCACACTGAAGACACTGAGATGCAGGACATTGTGGAGGTCTGAGCACACAGAACCGCCTTCCTCTGATGGCCTCGCCTGCAGATGGAGCTAAGGATGCCCAGAAAGGAGCTCTGGGTCCACAGGATCGTGGAACATCTTCTCTGAAACGCTGTGACAAAGCACGGATGTAAAGTCACTGGATACTTGTAGGCTGGTCTACGAGTGGCCAGCAGCTCATGGACAGCTGGGTGTTGTGGGCAGGCCCGGGGAAGTTGGTGATCATGGGGAGCAGGCTGGAGGAGGTGGAGCCCTCGTGGCAGGTACCAGTCCCCAGTGCCCTGGGTGGGGCTGAGGGGCAGGGTCTGCCCAGGTAACTGCCCACAGAGCACTTGGGTTAAGGTCTGTCCTCGGATGGAGAGCTGGACTCTGAGCGCCGCCTTTAGCTGCCAACTCTGCCAAGGGCCAAGCGCACACTGTTTGGCCTGTTGCTGGGATGCAGTTCTAGGACCTTGTGAGCAAAGACTGCGTGCACACGCACAGGGCCCCCGTGGGACTGCGCTTGTGCAGGAGGTGAATAGGGACCTAGGGCTGCACACATGTGGACACTCCCCCCACCCCCACCCCACCCCGACCCTTTGGTGCTCCTGGATCTCCTGGAGTCTGCAGATTAGAGGCATTTGCCTTGAAGGGATGAGCTTTTCCCCAGGCTGGGGCCCCAGAGCTGTTGCAGAACTAACTAACAGGATGGGTGGGAGGTAACTTCAAAGGATATGAGGGGCAGGGGAAGGTAAATAGTTGACTCAGAGGAGAAGGCTGGGTGAGAAGCATGGAAGTCTTCCAGAAGTACCAACCACCAGTTGACCAGGGCAGGCTCCCAGCTCAGTCCAGGGCAGTACAGACTCATTGGCTTTGAATTAGGTTCCGGGTGGACTGTGACATCTATTTCATTTCATTTTAATAATTTTAATAGCTTTAGACTTACATAAAAATTGAGGACATAGGGCAGGGAGTTCCATATACCCCACCCCCAGTTTCCCCTATTATTAACATGCTACATTAGTATGGTACATTTGTTACAGTCAATGAACTTATATTGACCCATTACTAATGAAAGTCTATACTTTATCTGGATTCCCTTAATTTTTACCCAAAGTCCATTATTTTCTTTGCAGGATCCCACATTACCTTTAGTCGTCAGGTCTCCTTAGCCTCCTGTTGACTGTGACAGTTTCTCAGACTTATTTTTGATGACCTTGACAGTTTTAAGAAGTACTGGTCAGATATTTTGTAGAATGTCCCTCAACTGGGATTTGTCTGATACTTTTATCATGATTAGAATGTGGTTATGGGGTTTTGGGAGGAAGACGATGGAGGGGGAATGCTACTCTCATCACATCATACCAAGGATACGTACTATCAACATAGCTTATCACTATTAATGTTAACCTTGACCACCTGGCTGGGGTGGTGGTTGTCGGGTTTTTTCACCATAAAGTTAGTCTATTTCCCTTTCCATACTGCACTCTTTGGAAAAAAAGTCACTACATGCAGCCAACATTTGCGTAGTGGAGAGTCATGCTCTCCCTCCTTGAGGACAGAGTGTCTACATAAGTTATTTGGAATTCCTTTGCTTGGGAGATTTGTCTCTTCTCTCCCATTTATTTATTTAATCATTTATTTATGTCAGTGTGGATTCATGGATATTTATCTTACGGTTTGAATTATACTCCTCTACTCCTCCCTCCCTCTGTCCCTTCTCTCCTTTCTTCCTTCCTTTCATTCTCTCTTTCCTGTTCCAGATTTGGCTATTGGCAGCTCTTTCATTTGGTTTCTGTGTCTCTTTAACATCATTGTGGGGTTATTTTGAGCACTTTCTCACCTTCTGGCACTACAACAGCCTTCAGGCTTATCTTGTCTATTTCCTATATTGCCCAGGTCCTAGAACCATCCATTTCAACAAGGAGCACTTTTACAGAAGAATGGTGTGCTCATTGCTGCTGGGGTGTCATTGATTTTAAGTCACTCAGCTGAGAAGGCAAGGAAATATATGTGTGTATACTAACCCGTGTATATAAACTTACCTTAGAGTTTCTATATGTAACCATCTGTATCTATATTAAGCTATGAGTTTATCCTGATGTCTCCAGCTCTATTCCTCTGTCACCTGGATCATTCTAGCACCTCATTCTAGCTGTTAACTGTGAAATAAAGTGGGCCAGTTACAGAACAAGAAACAATAGGCCCTGCTGAGTAAAGAGAAGGTTTTATTCCACTTACTGACACATTTGGTGGTCCAGTTATTAGGCACTGGATGATTCATTTTGAGTTACAGAGCTGATTTCCAACTCCTTGCGGTGGAAGTACCTAAGACATCAGGCCTCAAACATGGGACCAGAACCACTGGAGTTAACCTATGGTCGAAGCATTCTGATGGCACGTTACACTTTAGTAATAATGCCAACAGTGTCATATCTAGCATGCACCATGGTAACACTTACTGCATCAAAGTGTTTGCAGAAGGGACAGTAATACTTAAATGCTTATGATGCAAGCATCTTACCATATGATCCTCACAGCAGTCCTGAGGAGTTTAGAACTGTTGGCATCTTCACTTTACAGGGTTAGAAACTGAGGGCCAAAAAGGTTAAATAACTGCCCAAAGTCACATGGTAAGTGGCAGACTGGGATTTCAGCCCCAGCAGTCAGACCCCGGAGCCCGCATTCTTCACCTGTACCCTTAGAGTTGACGCCAACTTGGATGTCTCATAGGCACTTCAGATTTCACTGTAGTTCAGAACCAAACTAAAGCTTTACCCCCCTGCACACTCACCTTGGTGTGTTGTTGTTTTTGATTCTCTGTCTCATTGAATGTCACTTCCTTTTCATCCAACTGCTGAAGCCAAAAACCTACTAGACATTCCTGACACCTCCTTCCAGTACATTCAATTCTTAGTCTAATCAATCACTAGCTCATTGTAAATGTTACCTCTTGAATCCTTTTGCTTCTTCTATTTCTACTTGTTAACCTCAGCCAAACCTGTATTGCTTGACTGGGTTGCAGCTTGTGCCTTGAAGTGTCTGTCCCTAGACACTTTGGTATGGTCTCCACGTGTGCAGACCATCCCTCCTGCACCCTGTCCCTGGCCCCCGGTTGTGTATGTGTGTTTATACTACTTAAAACTCCCTCAGTGGTTGCTGCTTATTTTTGAACAAGGCAATGTAATGTAATGACATTATCTGGCCTGGGGTGACCTCTCCTCTCATTGGATACTCTCTTCCTCCTGGATGATAGGACCTTTCATGCGGCCGTGACTATTTTATGATTTCTTCTAAGTTGCCCCTGCCTGGACTCGAGCAGTCTCTCTTATCCTGGTACCCCCAGCTCCTACTCATCTTTCTAATCTCAACTGAAATAGTGCTGACATGGATAAGCTTTTCCTGACTAAGCTCCCCTTCCCCCCTCCAGACCATACAGTTCCAGTTGCAAATTACTGTAGCGCCATTTAGAGCATGTAAAGCATTTTGAAATGTACATTTTATGATTAGTTTATTGTTTGTCTTTCTTTCCTAGACTGTAGTTCCTTGAGGGCTGAGCACCAAAATGGGTCCTCAGTACCTCTGAATGAATGAACGTGTCTGGTTATATCCATTTGGCTTTCTTCATGAGGAAACTGAAGCTTGAACTGTGTAGCGTAGTCATTCTTCCTTCAAGTGTGGAGTTTGCCACTTACTAGCTGACGGTGTTTACTTAACCTCCCCAAGTCCCAATTATTTTATCTGTTCCACAAGAATAAAAATAGTACCTACTTCTTAGGTTGTTTTGGGGGTTACATGAGGCGCTGGGAACATAATGAAGTACTCAGTTAGTGGTAGCTGTTGTCATTAGTGTTGGGTCCTACCCAAGGCCATCAGCTGTTTAATGTGGAGGCTGCCCTGGGTACCAGTTCTCCTTCATGATTTTCTCCATACCGAGATCGTTTGGAATTCTTGCAAATTTATTCTGCTGTGAGCCAGAGTTCATCTTTGTACTTTCTTTGAAAAATGGGTTTGCAAACTGCCTTGAGAAGGTGTGTGCACATGTGCACATTTTGTTGTCTTTAACCCGATTACAAATAAGAATCAACACCACCCCCGCCTGCCCCCTTGAACTAGATGGAAGGCATTTCTGATGTGTAAGGAAAACTTGTGCTTACTCAGGGAACAAGAAGGTTGGGAACAGGTTTTATAGGACTTTAAATATCAAATTAAGGTCTTTGAAATCAGGTATTTTGGAAATTAGAAATAATTAAAGGGTTTTAAGTAGGAGGTGAATTCTGTGCATGGAATTATTTGTAGAAAATTGCAGTCGGAATGGAAGGCTGGGTTTGGGTGATGCTCTCTGAAAAAATCAGGAAAGTTAGGAGGGAGAGCTGGGCTTTTTGGGAGAAAAAATGAACTTTTATAGATTCAGGTTGAATTGCTTGTTGGACTTCTAAATGGAAGTGGCTACAGGTTAAGTACATGGGACAGAGTCAGGAGAGAAACATGGGATGGAAATACTGAAACCATGTGTGTAGTATGACAAAAAAGTAATTGAGCTATTAACACCTAGTACACTAGCAAAAAGGCTGATCCCACAGTGCTTCCCTGTGATAAGGAATTGTTAGCTATTATGTACTTCTGAATACACTTGAAGGTGATGAAACTGTATTTTAAATAGTATTCTGTAAGTTAGAGTTTTCACCAGTCAGCATGGCCTTCCCACTAGTTAATCTGATTTAGTGATGTACAATTTAGTAAACTGTGGCGGATTACCTTGGTTGTGTTTAAGGAGGGATAATTGAAGGAGACATGCTGCTTTATAGTTCTTCTCTAAAAGGCTGAAGAAAAGCAGTAAATATTAAGCACTAGATTGATTTTACAAATATGTTACATATACCACATTCTTCAAAAATATGCCTCAAAAGGAAGGAGAACATGAAAATTAGGACAAAGCTCTTGACATGAACCTCAAGGAGGTGGTAGATTCTTAAGTCCCAAGATAACCAGCTTGTGTGTGTGTGGGAGTCTATCCTGAATACCTCACTGACTCAAATGATTGTCCTTTTATTTTTCTTAACTAGGATTTGTGGGGCTTGGAATAAACAGAGTTTATGCCAAAAGTTCATTGAGTAAAAATCTTATAAAAATGGTGAGTGTAAAGATTAAACTGTTTGCTTCTAATATTAAGATATAGTGTTGATATCAATCTGAAAATGATTTTTCCCCTTTTCCCTCCTTACCCTACTGATTTCTGTTTAGCTCTCAAAAGCTGTGGATGCTTTAAAATCTGATAACAAAGTGCGGACCATAACAGAAGTGAAGTCCCAGGGATATTCTGTGCTGGTATGTAAATATTTTGTTTTTAAAACTGTAGTCTAATTTTTCCTTAGTGATAGCCTGTTTTCCATTATGAAGTGTTCTGTGGTTTGAATTTTGTTACCAGCAATTCTTCTTTGTCTGTTTTTTTACTGCTTTACCAGAAAAAAAGTGCATGTCAGTATTAGAAACTTTTACAATATGTGGAAAAGTTGTTTTGGAAGTTGAGAAAATAATTCAAGCCATTAAAATATTCATTTGTAGTACATGAATAATATTTATGAAAGATCAGCTTGGAAGGAAGCTTTGTGTCTTCTAGTCACAACAGTGTGTTCTGTATTTATGAGTTGTTTAAAAAATGCTGTATTTGAGTAGCAGTAGCTGCCCCAGGACAAAATGTTAAGCACAGATGTTCGCTTTGGAGGTTGGTGTTTGTGGTAGTACTCACTCAGGTATGTGTCCACAAGTTGTATTTTTAAATTGGTACCTACAGCAGCAAAAGCTGGTTTTTTTTTTTTTCTGTTTGTGCTGTGTTACCAAAAGCCAGAGATTAAGTTATCTTGCATTTTCCATATTTGTCAGTATTTCTGAGTCATGAGTTTGACTCTATTTCAGTTAGTAAAAAATGTTGCTAATAAAGATTAAAATGCTGATAATATGCAGTATCATTGTAATTTATGAATAAGTAAATGAAAGTAGAAGGAACTGAGGCATAACTTTTTTTTTTCAGTAAAAATATAAGTGAGATAATCCACTTGAGATAATCAGACACCTGAGGGAACAGCATACAGTGATTTACTCATTCCACAAGTATGTTTTGAGCATTTAGAGTCTACGAAGAGCAGTGCAGGGGACATAGGGGAAGTGTTTCTAGACCGAATGTTTTTAGAGCTGTCTTAGTTGTGGCTGATTTTGGTCAGTTTCATTGTTCAGGGTCCTCAGTTTTTCAAACTTCAAACCCTGTATCTTCCACCTTAAAATATGGCAGAATTCTATGGTATTTAGGAACATTCGGTATAAATGAGTTATATTTTAGCTTTTGATATAATGTACTGTGTCTAAAAGGATTAGTTCAAGCTTGAGTTTGGTAATCAAAGAGAGCAGGATTATTCTTGTCAGCAGCCTGGGAGATGATGTTCTGAGTACAGGCTTCTGCCCTTACATCTGGCAAATGCGAGTAATGCTGCCCTCCCGGTAGGGTTGTTGGAGGTGTCATGTGACAGTGTACGCCAATGCAGTGCTCATTATTATAGATGTTAATAGTTTTTTATAAGGGCTTCATATATTTAAATTTTTTTCCTTAAACAATATGGAAAACTTACACTGAGAGAATTAGGATTCTTATATCTGTGACCTTAGGACCAGGTGGATGGCTGTCTCTCCAGGTGACTGAGTCTAACACCATACTGATGGCTCTGAGGACCACTGAGAGGCTCATTGGTGAGACACAGAACAGTCTGGGGGCTTTTAAGGGAGGCCCAGTTCTATGAATCTTTGAGGAGTGATGGTGTAGTGAAGGCAGAATGAGACTTCAGAAGTAAGTGCTGATGGTCATAACTCATTACCGTCTGTGTTGGTAGTAGGTTTTATAATTATACCACTATAATTACTGATAGAATTCTTTTTGTTTTACCTATTCCTTTGCTGCCCATTTGTTTTGGGTCTCCAGAATATTAATGCTCTTTGGAAAAAGTTTCAATGCTTTAGTACAGTTTACAGGTATCTTTTATAGGTTGCCATTTTGGAGACATACTAAGTAACATACCAGGTGCTTGACCAGATTAAATACTGCTGGCCTTGAATACTTTTTCCCAAGGGCCAAGCAAGTCTGTTTTCTTTGCTCTGTGTACTTTTCATGATCAGGATAATCTCCTATACTTTAACTCATAAGGTTTGTTACTGTATTTTGTCCAAAAAAAAAAAGTTTGAATTACAGAAAAATTGGAGAAAATCATTTGTTTTAGTAACTCAGTGTATAATAGAACCATTCTTTTGAATCTCTCTGAAAGGTTTTCTTTTCTTACATATATTTGAAACAGACAGTTTAGTAGGTCTGTCTTTATTAATATGTACACATTAAGTGTACTATAATTCTGCATAAACAAAATCTCTTTACATACTTAAGAATATTTAAACATATCCTATATTAGTATAAAATCTTAATTTTAATCAGACCTCATTTATTAGTTATTGTTGAAGTATGGTCTTTCACATAATTAGAGCTTTAATTTCTGTTCTGAAGCAGTCATATTCAAAAACAAAATCCTCAAAAATGTAAATGTACTCATTTATTGGTTATGTTAGCTCCTCAACCCCCTAAAGTTACTCATTTTCCCTCTTCCCTTTCTGCCCCCACAAATGTTTCTCTTCTCTGTATGTCTGTATTCTAGTGGCACCTTGTCTATTTCCAAACACTTAAAGCTTGTGAAGTGGTCTTGCCTCAAATTTCTTGAGGACAGGAACTTCTATTTTCTTTTTTGAAAATCATCTTACATGTTCTAACAACACAGTCTGTAATAGGGACTCAGCAGGTATTTGCTGAATCTAATCAGTCATTACACTGTGCTGTGATTCACTGATTTTTTTTTCAGGGGCTATTGGGATGTGAGCAGTTTCTCTGAAATTCACTGATAGGGTCTCTGGCTCCTGATCTTGGTTGGTTTTCCATGTCCTTTTTCTAATATGCTACAAGAACAGATAATTAAGCACTGTTAATAAAATGATCCCTCTATGCACTGCAGGTTGGACTGAGTGATTTCTGACTTCTCATTTAAATCTTTTATTGAGTCAACAATCATATTTTACTTATCTTTACATTTTTAAAATTATATTTTAGTTTAAAAAATAGGTAGTATGTCAAAATGTATGAAATGTATACAATATGTGTGAAAAGTATACAAAGAGAAGTCCCCCTCTTACCCACTCCCTCTACACCATTCTTTCCCAAATAAAAGTAGCAATTTTTATTATTTCAATTCATCCTTTTAGTATTTCATTGTACAGATGCATACAAATATACATGAATATACAGATATGTAAGTGCACTCAGTAGAATGTTAAGATACTACTTAAAGTGATAAAGTGAAAACTACATTACAGTGTGAAAAATACATAGTATGAGAAGAGAGCTACATGTGAAGTGTTACTCCCATTATGACTGCACCTGTGAGCTCTGTCTACAAATAAAGTCACAGCTTAGGAGTGATGGTTTCTTTTTCCCACCTTCAAACTTTTGGTAATAATAATTACAGTAAGAAATTATATTAAGCTAATAGATACAAAGTAAATAATTTTGAAAAAATTACCAAGTATATTTAGTGTATTTTTCAGTTTGGGTAACTAAAATTGTAACATTAATTGCATTTCTGAATTATTGTTGCAACATTTAGGGGGAAAAATTTCAGAATAAAAAGACCTTATACAGCTATTCAGATGCTTTCATTTTACAGAATTTCTGTGAGGTTAAGTACTTGGTTAAAGGTGGTGGCTCCATTGGAACTACTTCTGACTCTTAGGGCAGAGTTTTCTTTACTGTACCAGTGATTTTAAATCTTTTGCAGTATGAAGTCTCCTTTTTATGTTCTTACAATTTCAGGTACTTACACACTGTAGTGGTCCTGTGTTGACTGAGAAGATATGTAATATCAAAATGCCGCTCTGGGTAGAGTAATCTATTTAGATGAATTTTCTATTTGACTACAGTAATATCTAGATCCAGAAAAAAACATATATCGTAGTTATGGCTGGAGATGATGTTTCCTCCACATACATGCTTTCAGATCACCGTGCCGTGCCCTAGGACTGACTCCAGGTTGGGAGTCGGTGTCACATGTATACTCCTCCTTGTGGATGCACTGCTTCTGGGTTCATGGCTTGCCTGTAAGTCTCTTAGTATCCTGAGAAATAACATTTTGATAGAACTCATTGTGAAATGTTTAGGAGTTAAATTTTTAATATATTATCTTTGACCAAATTATGAAAAGGTCTTTTTAAGCTAGGGTACTGCATCAGATGTAACTGTTTGATCCTGTCATCTGTTTATTTTTTTCTATTAGTATTCTAAGGCTAAGTAGCAACGTACATATGTGTTGTTGTTACCATAAAATTTTTGAAATGAAATTTTTTGAGAAATTACTGAGACTGAGGATCTTCTCTTTTGAAATTCCTGAAATAGATTATAAACAGTTCTTGGTAATTGATTCCTGTATGTAGAACTCTAAATTGAGTATTTCACTGAATTACACTAGTGTGGGTTTTTTTTTTCTTTTTTTAAAGTAAAGGTACTTTTGCTTCCGCTTTTCAGTTCTAGTAAATTGTGTTTTGACTAAAAACTTCTCACTAAAATTGTCAACATGCTTTATTATTGAATGTCGTATTTTCAAATGGATGTAGATTTCATGACATGGTTAGGTACGTGGAGGCCTCTGTCTAATGAACTTACCTAACTCAGTATTGTTTCAGAATCTCAGGTTAAATTATATTTGTGTATGTGAGTGTTAGTCCCTTAGAGACTTTATAAGTAAAGTGAAATCTAGATATCTACAGATCTGTGTTTTAGTTTAGCATAAGATTATTTTTTTGGAAATTAAAAAAAATCTGTTATAGGGATAAGAATTTCTTGCAAAAATGCACCAATTTTAAGTACATATGTAGTTGATTAGTTTTGACAGATGTTTAAACCATGAGGGTAGTTGTGCTATAGAACATGTTCTTTACTTAAAAAGCTTTCTTTTTTCTTTTTTAATTGAAGTATAATTGACTTGTAACACTGTGTTAGTTCCATGTGTGCGGCATAGTCATTCAGTCTTCCTATACATTACGAAATGGTCACTGTGAGAAGTCTAGTTACCATCTGTCAGCATACAGAGTTACTAAATATAATCGACTGTGTTCTCCTGTACAGTTCATCCCCGTGACTCATTTATTTTGCACCTGGAAGTTTGTACCTCTTAATCTCCCTCACCTATTTCACTCATCGTCCTACCCTTGCCCCCTCTGGCAACCACCTGTTTATTCTCTATCTGTGACTGTTTTTGTTTGGTTATGTTTGTTGATTTGTTTTGTTTTATAGATTCCATGTATAAATGAAATCATATGATCTTTGTCTTTCTCTGTCTAACTTATTTCATTTAGCATAATGCCCTTTAGGTCTATCCATGTTCTCGTAAGTAGCAAGATTTCATTTTTTTTAATGACTAATATTCCACTGAAAATATATATCATATCTTCTTTATTCGTTCGTCTATCAGTGGACACTTAGGGTGCTTTCATATCTTGGCTATTGTAAATAATGCTGCAGTGAACATAGGGGTGCATATATGATTTTGAATTAGTGTTTTTGTTTTCTTTGGAAGGCTACCAAGGAGTGAAATTGGTGGATCGTATGATAATTCTATTTTTAATTTCTTGAGGAGCATCCATACTGTTTGCCATGGTGGCTGCATGACTTTACATTCCTACCAACAGTGCATAAGAGTTCCTTTTTCTCCACATTCTCACCAACACTTGTTACTTGTTTTCTTTTTGATAATAGCCATTCTGACAGGTGTGAGGTAATATTTCATTGTGGTTTTGATTTACATTTCCCTTGTGATTAATGATTTCATGTGACTTTTGGCCATCTGTATGTCTTCTCTGGAAAAATGTCTATTCAGGCCTCTGCCCATTTTTTAATTGGGGTGTCTGTGTTTTTGATATTGAGTTGTATGAGTTCTTTGTATATTTTAGAGATTAACCTCTTATTAGCTCTATCATTTGCAAATATATTTTCCCATTCAAATAGGTTGCCTTTTTGTTTGTTGACAGTTTCCTTCACTATGTAGAAGCTTTTAGTTTGATATAGTCCCATTTGTTTATGTTTACTTTTGTTTCCTTTGCCTGAGGAGTCATTTACAAACATTATTGCTAAGACCAATGACAGGGAGTATACTGCTTATGCTTTCTTCTGGTTTTGTGTTTCAGGTCTTATATTTAAGTCTTTAATCCACTTTGAGTTTATTTTTGTATATTGTGGGAGTAGGTAGGCCAGTTTCATTCTTTTGCAATAACCATCCAGTTTTCCTAACATCATTTATTTCCCTGTTTTACGTTCTTGCCTCTCTTGTATATTAATTGCTCCTATAAATGTAGGTTCACTTCTGGGCTTTGTGTTCTGCTCCATTAATCTGTGTGTGTGTGTTGGTTCAAGTACCATGTTGTTTTGATGACCGTAGCTTTGTAGTGTAGTTTGAAATCAGGGAGTATCATACCTCTAGCTCCATTTTTCTTTCTCAAGATCATTTCCCATATTTGGGTTCTTTGGTGTTTCCATAAACATTTTAGATTTATTCTAGTTCAAATGCCATGGGTCTTTTGATAGGAATTCACTGGATCTGTATATTGCTTTGGGTATTGTGGTCATTTTAACAATATTCTTAATCCACAAGCATGGTATATCTTTCCATTTGTTGGTGTTGTCTTCAGTTTCTTTCATCATTGCCCTACAGTTTTCTGAGTACGGGTCTTTTACTTCCTTAGTTAGATTTGTTCCTAATTATTTTATTATTTTTGATGCATCTGTAAATGGGATTGTTCTCTTAATTTCTCTTTCTGATAGTTTGTTGTTAGAAAGGTAGAACAGATTTCTGTATATTAATTTTGTACCCTGCAACTTTACTGAATTCATTGATAAGTTATAACAGTTTTTGGTAGTGTCTTTAGGACTTTCTATACATGGTATCATGTCATCTGCAAACGGTGACAGTAAAATTCTTTACATCTGTTCTTCTCCCATATTCACTGAACATCTTTATGATCTTTATCTTGAACTCTGTCAGGTAGTTTGCTTATCTCCACTTCAGTTAATTCTTCTGGAATTTTAATTTGTTTCTTTAAAATATATTCTTTGTTGCCTCATTTTTCTCAATTCTCTGTTTTTAATTCTGTGTATTAGGTAGGTTGGTTACACTTCCTGATCTTGGATTAGTGGCCTTAGGTAGGAGATGTCCTATGGGGTCCAGCAGCACACTCCCCTCTGGTCACCAGAGCTCTGTGCTCTAGGGCTGCCCACTATGTGGGCTGTGTGAACCCTTCTGTGTTGGCAGGGCTGACTGCTGTGGTTGTGCTGGGAGATGGGGCTGGCCTCTGACATGGCTGGCTGCCAGGCTCTGCCTTCTGCAGAGGCTGCAGATCACTGGTGGGTGGGGCTGGGTCCTGGGGCAGCTGGCTTTGGGATCAGGTTGTCCTGGGGCTGGTGCCAGCCTGCTTGTGGGTGGTGCTGTTAAAATCTGTCTTATGCCCATATGTAGCCTATCCCTTCCCCTACTCCCACCCCCTTAAAACAATGATCTTCATTGCTTTTATCATAGTTTTTCCTCTTCTAGAATGTCCTACAAATGGAATCCTTCTGTAGATGGCCATTTGTATCTGGCTTCCTTCACTTAGCATAATGCTTTGAGGTTGCCCCATGGTATATGTTCCAGTAGTTTCACTTTATTGCTGAGTATGGTTTTCATTATATTGCAGAGCATTTGTTTTCCATGCTGAGTAGTCCATTGCATAGATACACCACAATTTATCTGTTTAGCAATTACTGGTCATTTGGGTTTTTCCACTATTTTGACTTTTATGAACATTCACATATAAGTCTTTTTGTGAGTGTGTTTTTTTTTCTCTTGGATACTTAAGAGTGGAATTACTGGGTTTTGTCATAACTGTACATTTCATTTTATAAGAGGCTGCTACTATTTTCTAGCCATTTTGCATTGCTGCCAGCGGTGTATGATAGTTCCAGGTGTTCCACATTCTTGTCAATGCTTCATGTTGTCAGTCTTTAATTTTAGACATCCTGATGGGTATGTAGTTACCGTGTAATTGTGGCTTTAGGTTGCATTCCTCTAATGTGTAATGATTTTGAGCATCTTTTCTGGTGCTTTTTTGTCACCTGTATCTTTTTTGGTCAAGTGTTTATTCACATCTTTTACCAATGATCTAGTAAAAATATAAATAAAAGATCATCTTTTTATTGAGTTACAGAGTTTTTAATATATTCTTGATACAGACCTTTTGCTGATGAATGTTAAATGATAAATGATAAGTAAGCATATTTTTACTCCTGCTCTTTGGCTTGTCTTTTTCTTAACAGTTTGTTTTGAAGAACAAAAGTTTTCCAGTCGAAGTCCAGTTAAAAGGCTCCAAACTAAATTTTTGTGGGTTTTTTTTTTTTTAATTTTGATATAAAGAAGTAACCTGGGGAAAAAAGAGAGGGAACACATTTTGAAGGATGGCTTGGTGAAATTACAATATACAATATTTAGTTACATGTTATTTTATTGGGATCCTGGAAAAATATAAAATATTCACTACAAGTGATTTCTCTGTGTGGTATTCTTAAAAATTCATAGCATCTATATTAGTTCAAAGTCTTTCCTATTATTTTAGTAAAAAAAAATTTAGCCATCGTATTAATGATAAAACATGACTCTCTATCATGAATAATAATTTCTTTTTCTATTGTAAGAGTAAAAGACCACTGAGTGGAATAATAATCATTCAGGAAAACCCAAGCAGGTATAAAACATTTCTAGATTTGAGAACCATGTTTTCTTTCTGCTTAAATTTTCAGAAATAAAGTGAAACAAAATCTGCACCAGCCATTGTAATTGTGCCTGGTTGGCTGATCCAGACCTGTGTCTTTGAGTTATTTCTCTATGAACAGAGAGAAGGAGGAACACCTGAAAGAGGAGAAATGTAAGTGCCCCAGAGTGAGTGTCCACCGTGTAAGTATCCACTGGGTCATCCCACCACGTTACTGCTTTAAAATATGTGCCATGTCGGACGCCGGGTCAAGCTGTACCACCATACATAGCACTAACATAATCAAGGCAAACTGGCCTCCGATTTTGAGAAAGTCACTGCCAAATACTGAAGAGAGATCAGATAAATGCACTGCTGTTTTAGAGCAGGTGTGTCCTCCTTTCTTAGAACTAGCATATGAGGCTAAGATCACGTATTACTGACGAGGACTTCTCTGGCGATCTGGGCGTGTGTCCATTAGAGAATTCACACTGAGTCCAGTCTTGAGTAATCCCTGCACTTACCTGGAGATGGAAGAAGGACCCACAAATTTGCAACGCAAGAACAACTCCCTCCAAGAAGGGAGAATTCAGGTTCTAGGACAGTGATTCTCAACCTAGGCTGCACATTAGAATAACAAAGAAATTTTTTAAAACTGCAAAAGCTTAGGTCGCAATCCTGGACAAGCTAAATAGGATCGTCTGGGGAAGGAATCCAAAGCTTTAAAGCTTCTCAAATGATTTTAAAATCTACCAATTTTGGAGGCTGCTTTGGAGATGATCTAGGTGTCTATACAGTTAAAACATAAAAATAAATCCAAAGTAAACTAGCGACAGTGTTAAGATGCCTCCTTTCTAATCAAGGACTCTTTTTCTCCAGTGAGAATTATTGCAATTTTAGAGGATGCACTTTAAATTGCTATTTAGCAAATGACAACTGAAGGTGACAGGACTATATGTTTCAGTAAAGGAGGGGAAGAGAAGTCAAATTTAAAACCCCAAGGGGAGGAAGTCACCAGGGTCAGTGAAAGTTTGTAGCCAGGGGAGATGATGTCACATATTTATGTTATTATTTAATTGTATCTTAAACAGGATTTGTAAAATGAACTACAAATCCAAACACCCCCTCAGAGGCAGAGTGCTAAAAACTTTCATCTCAGGTTGACGCGGATTAGAGATTTGAAAGCCCACTTCTCCTCTTACCATGTCAAATTATAAAAGGAAAAATAAAATGCTGATTTGAGTCTCTAATGAAAGGTAACTGCGCTGTTAGTGGAAACATACTTTCGCTGCAAACATGGATCCAATTATGGCGCAGCGCGGGGCCTGCGTCTTTCTACCTTGAGGTTTTGATGGCGAGATTGCTGTTTACGTTCATCTGGTTTTCATTTGAAAAATCCCATCCGTGCTGAGCCTGAAAGAATTGTAAAATACTTAAGTTACAAGCATTTAAGTAAGGTGAACAGAATTTCCTGGGTTTACTTTGCTAAAATGATGTTTAAAGAAGATTTTGGGGATGTAGGCTGTGAGACCACTATAATATACCTGCTAAAACTAATTATGTGTCTGAGATGAGACGCAAAACAGAACTTCAACCCCGGAGGGGAGGGGGAAAAATATGCCAGCAGCGCGATGCACTTTTACTAAGTATGGACATTTTCAAAAGTGAATGTGTTATACTTAAACTAATTATGCAAAACTTTTTTTATAATAGCATCTCTATCTGCCTTTTTCATTTTTTTTCTTTTTTTTTTTTTAAAGACCTATGCACTGGAATTTCTTTCTCATTTCTTTTTTTTTTTTTTAACATTTTTTATTGATTTATAATCATTTTACATTGTTGTGTCAAATTCCAGTGTTCAGCACAATTTTTCAGTTATTCATGGACATATACACACTCATTGTCACATTTTTTTCTCTGTGAGTTATCATAACATTTTGTGTATATTTCCCTGTGCTATACAGTGTAGTCTAGTCTACAATTTTGAAATCCCAGTCTATCCCTTCCCACCCTCCACCCCCCTGGTAACCACAAGTCTGTATTCACTGTCTGTGAGTCTATTTCTGTCCTTTATTTATGCTTTGTTTTTGTTTGTTTGTTTTTGTTTTTGTTTTTTTAGATTCCACATATGAGCGATCTCATATGGTATTTTTCTTTCTCTTTCTGGCTTACTTCACTTAGAATGACATTCTCCAGGAGCATCCATGTTGCTGCAAATGGCATTATGTTGTCAGTTTTTATGGCTGAGTAGTATTCCATTGTATAAATATACCACATCTTCTTTATCCAGTCACCTGTTGATGGACATTTAGGCTGTTTCCATGTTTTGGCTATTGTAAATAGTGCTGCTATGAACATTGGGGTGCAGGTGTCATCCTGAAGTAGGGTTCCTTCTGGATACAAGCCCAGGAGTGGGATTCCTGGGTCATATGGTAAGTCTATTCCTAGTCTTTTGAGGAATCTCCACACTGTTTTCCATAGTGGCTGCACCAAACTGCATTCCCACCAGCAGTGTAGGAGGGTTCCCCTTTCTCCACAGCCTCTCCAGCATTTGTCATTTGTGGATTTTTGAATGACGGCCATTCTGACTGCTGTGAGGTGATACCTCATTGTAGTTGTGATTTGCATTTCTCTGATAATTAGTGATATTGAGCATTTTTTCATGTGCTTTTTGATCATTTGTATGTCTTCCTTGGAGAATTGCTTCTTTAGATCTTCTGCCCATTTTTGGATTGGGTTGTTTATTTTTTTCTTATTGAGTCATATGAGCTGCTTATATATTCTGGAGATCAAGCCTTTGTCAGTTTCACTAGCAAAAATTTTCTTCCATTCCATAGGTTTTCTTCTTGTTTTATTTCTGGTTTCCTTTGCTGTGCAGAAGCTTGTAAGTTTCATTATGTCCCATTTGTTTATTCTTGCTTTTATTTCTTCTAGGAGAAAATTTTTGAAATGTATGTCAGATAATGTTTTGCCTATGTTTTCCTCTAGGAGGTTTATTGTATCTTGTCTTATGTTTAAGTCTTTAATCCATTTTGAGTTGATTTTTGTTTATGGTGTAAGGGAGTGTTCTAGCTTCATTGTTTTACATGCTGCTGTCCAGTTTTCCCAACACCATTTGCTGAAGAGACTGTCTTTATTCCAATGTATATTCTTGCCTCCTTTGTCAAAGATGAGTTGACCAAAAGTTTGTGGGTTCATTTCTGGGCTCTCTATTCTGTTCCATTGGTCTATATGTCTGTTTTGGTACCAATACCATGCTGTCTTGATGACTGTAGCTCTATAGTATTGTCTGAAGTCTGGGAGAGTTATTCCTCCAGCCTCTTTCTTTCTCTTCAGTAATGCTTTGGCAATTCTAGGTCTTTGATTGTTCCATATGAATTTTATTATGATTTTTTCTAGTTCTGTGAAATATGTCCTGGGTAATTGGATAAGGATTGCATTAAATCTGTAGATTGCCGTGGGCAGTGTGACCATTGTAACAATATTGATTCTTCCAATCCAAGAGCATGGAATATCTTTACATTTTTTAGAGTCTTCTTTAATTTCCTTCATCAATGGTTTATAGTTTTCTGTGTATAATTCTTTCACCTCCTTGGTTAGATTTATTCCCAGATATTTTATTACTTTGGGTACTATTTTAAAGGGGATTGTTTCTTTATTTTCTTCTGTTGATTTATCGTTAGTGTAAAGAAATGAAACTGATTTTTGAACGTTAATTTTGTAACCTGCTACCTTGCTGAATTCTTCAATCAGCTCTAGTAGCTTTTGTGTGGACCTTTTAGGGTTTTCTATACATAGTAACATGTCATCAATATATAATGACAATTTTACCTCTTCTTTTCCAATTTGGATCCCTTTTATTTCTTTCTCTTGCCTGACTGCTGTGGCTAGGACTTCCAGGACTATGTTGAATAGGAGTGGTGATAGTGGGCATCCTTGTCTTGTCCCAGATTTTAGTGGGAAGCTTTTGAGTTTTTCACCATTGAGTACTATGGTGGCTGTAGGTTTGTCATATATAGCTTTTATTATGTTGAGATATGTTCCCTCTATACCCACTTTTCTATCTGCCTTTTTCTATTATAATCCAGACACTTATTGCTACACACAGAAAAGATGGAAATAATGGAGTGAAGAAGAGAATGTGTCCATATTTCAAAAGAACTAAAACTCAAATCAAATAAACCAGAAGGTTCTCCTTTTGTATATTCCTCATAAAGGATCAGGTTTGCTATGAGAAAGCTTAGTTACTGTGGCATCAGCAAACAAAGTGTGTCTCAGAGAAAAGAGATCTGAGAGAAGTGGACACATCAATGGTAAATGTGAATGAGTTAAGAGACATCTTGGGGCTAGACGTTAAAGAGGTAAAAGAGAGTGTTTAGGTCAAGCTTGACATCTGAGCAAGTGCAACACAGTATGTTCCCCACTCCCATCCCACGTACATCATTCATATTATCGGAAGTAACTCAAGTCACTTATTTGAAATGATTACTTAGATACGTCTAAGGTGCCCATTCCAGAGTTCAAAGGAAGCACTAAGCAACCATCTGGACTTTCCCCCACTTTGGGTGATCATTCATTGAGTGTTTAGATGAAGTTCAGACCAGAGTTTGGTCCAAGAATCAGGATCTCTGTTTAGGTAACCGTATGCAGCTTTTCTAAATGCTTTACAAGCTCTGGGTCTATGAATGGCTACCTGCATATGCCTTTATAAACGTGTGAGTCCCAGCAAACCTCCTAATACAGATCAAACTCATGCAATCTCTAATTCTTGCCTGGTTGTGCAGTGGAGAATGTACAAAAGATCCTCTCCTCATTTCTTATTTCTTCCTTTGTCACTGCTTCTGTGAAGGATTATTCTGGAAATTAAAACACACACATGTACACACTAAAACTGCACTAAAAATAGAGCCCAATCAAGGGCCTCTGCCAGCTGAGAGCCCCTCCATCAGAAGTAAGATTATCACTGACGTTTTTCTTCAGTGGCTGCTGCTCCTGACCAGTCACAGCTAACTTGTATCACAGCCACCAGGTAAACTTCCCTAACCTCTTGATTCTGATAGATTCTCATGTGTGAATTTCTCCCTTATGTTTTTATAAAGATATGTGCATTTAAAATAAATCCGATTGCATATTGGTCTGTTTCTCCTCCAGCACCTTAAGGTAGAACACGATCTCTTGATTCACCATAAGCAGGCATCGATAAATATTTTGTGAATAAATCAGGATGTGAATGAATATTTAAATTGCATTGATTACATTGATATATAATGTTTTATATCCATTTGCAAGAGCTTTGAGATCCTCAAATATCTAGTGGAATGTTCAAAATTTTTGTTCTTTCTCCTATAAGTTATTTTAGATCTAGCTTTAATGATTTTTTTTAAATAGACTATTTTTAGAACAGTTCTAGGTTCACAAAGAAAATTCATTCATTTTTCCATTCACTTACTGAAGGACAGCTTGGCTGCTTCCAAGTTTGGGCAGTTATGAATAAAACTGACATAAACATTTATTTATAGCAGATTTCTGTGTGAACATACGTTTTCAGCTTATTTGGGTAAATACCAAGGAGTACGATTGCTGGATCATATGGTAAGATTATGTTCAGTTTTGTTAAGAAATCACCAAAGTGTCTGCCAAAGTGGCCATACCATTTTGCACTGCCACTAATTCAAGGCTGGTAATGCTAATGATGAATGAGAATTCCTGGTGCTCTAGATCCCCGTTGGCACTGGCATTGGCAGTGTTCTAGATTTCAGCCATTCTTTTCTTTTTTCAGATTATTTTTATTTTTATAATGTATCGCCACCATATTATCTGCAGTGACTCTAGGCAAACTAGTTAGAATTAGGACAAGATCGCTTGTTTAACTAGCAAGTCAAAATCAGAATACATATATACACATATATTCACTTTCCTATTCTTCTTCATTAAAGGTTACTACAAGATATTGAATATAGTTCCCTGTGCTGTAGAGAAGAAATCTGTTTATATGCACGACTGGGGCACTGCACTGCACACCAGAAATTGACACACTGCAACTGAATGCACTTCAATGAAAGAAGGAAAGAAAGAAAGAAGGAAAGAAAGAAAGGAAGGAAGGAAGGAAGAAGGAAGAAAGAAGAAAGAAAGAAAGAAAGAGAGAAAGGAAGGAAGGAAGGAAGGAAGGAAGGAAGGAAGGAAGGAAGAAAGAAAGAAAAGCTAAAAAAATAAAATAAAATCAGAATATGATGAATGTGGCCAAAGTAAAGCATTGCACAACTACCTGGTGAAACAGGAGGATAAGAGTCATTAATCTAGAGATATAGTTCAGCCATTCTGATTGTGGAATGGTATCTCATTGTTTCTTTAAATTCCTAACTCCTTGATGACATACAATGTTGTTCATACTTCATATGGTTATTTGACAATCCATATATCTTCTTTGGTGATATTTCTGTTCAAGAATTTTGTCCATTTTTTGATCAAGTTGCTCATTTTCTTATCTTTGAATTATCATTTTTTTAATTTGTAAGATTTATCAGGAAATTTGTTGCTTCAAACTTTCTACCATATTTTTAATCAATAAACTGTTCAAACCCAGTTCTCAGAGATGCTGATCGGTGGCACTTAAGTTTAACTTTCAGTTTAAATGTTTACATTCTATACCAGTTATCTTTTTCTAAACTCACATTTTATGGCCAAACATTGTTTAAATAACAGTCAAACTGAATTCTAATGATGGGCATCTTGCATTCTCATATGCTGGAGAAAGCAAGACCTTTAGAAAAATGAATAAATAATTCAATAAAAGGCACTATAAAATGTTGTTTAACTTGCTTTTCAAAAAAAAATAAATAATAGTAAGGGTTTAATTCTAAGAGTGAGATTCTCAAAATGTGTAATAAAATTGAGTACCACAGAAACCCATGTTTTCCAGCTTGATTCCCAGCATTATAATTTCCCAAGAAATATCCAGAAAGTGAAAAACTGTGACAATGTTTGATACCTGTTTAGTCACACTCTAAGATTTATACATGTATTTCAGGTAATTTTAATAATGTAAACAAATATAGACAAGACAACTTTCTTCACATTTGGCCACTTCGCATCCTTAGGTCCAACCCTTTCAGATTCCAAATCAAGCCCCTCCACTGTAAGCAAGGCCTTCTTGCCATGACTTGCTTTCTGGTACCACAACTTCTTAGAGAAGGAAAATGGAATCCCCAGTTAGAAATGGACACACAATGTTCCAGTTATGTCCAGTTCCCCAATGGAAAAGAAAGAAAATAGCAAATGTATTCCATTTATACAAAACAAACAGATTTTCCATGTTGCTGCAAATGGCATTAAAAAAATGGGAAACCTGGATGGACCTAGAGATTCTCAGATAAAGTGAAGTAAGTCCTATATAGAAAAAAAGAGAGAGAGAGAGAGACAGATATGAATTTTATTTACAAACCAGCGATGGATTCACAGACATAGAAGACAAACTGTGGTTGCCAGGGAGGAAAGGGGCAGGGAAGAGATAGATTGGGATTGACAGGTGCACCTTACTGTTTCTAGGGTGAATGGATGCTGGAGATCTACAGTATAGCACAGGGAACTGTGTTCAGTTTCTTGTGGTGAGCTATAATGGAAAAGAATCTGAAAAAATATATATATACATAAATGTATGTATATGTATGGCTGAATCACTTTGCTGCACACCTGAAACTAACATTGTCAATTGATTACACTTCAATAAACAATAAGAATTAAAAAAAATAATGATCACTTTTTGATTTAAACAACCTAATCAAGGCTGATTGTTTCATAAGAATTAATACCTTGTATCTTTGCTACAGTGATTAAAAAGCTTTGGAATAAAAAACAAACAGAAACCTCCAGATTTTCCTGTATAGGAAGCATCTATTAAAACAAGACTCTGCTCAACCAGTTTGAGCACCCTGTAAATCTCAATAAGCCATGTGTCAAGTATTTCTAGAACCAAGTCCTGTCTTCCACCATGCGAAATCTAATTTTTTAAGGGAAGAAAAAAATATATATATGGTACCTCCTGGTGCTTAGGAAATTCTTCAAATATTAAAGCAAACTTTATTAGTTAACACTGGGCGTACTGATATATTCAAGGAAGGGTTTTCAAGATACTGCTCAACTGTCACAATTTGTGTATTGCTTAAATTGACAGCCATCTTTTTTTTTTTTTTTTTGGCTTCCTTTCTAGAGGAGATAGAATGAATTCTGAAACATTGATCATGATGAACGCAAATGGCTCCATCCTCTGGATAAGACTGAAGCCCAGAAGCTCCAGTTCCTCAATGATGATACTGCTCGAGCAAGCTCTGTGTTTCATGAACTGTCTATGCATCCAGTTGATTTATCCCATAATCTTTTTGGAAACAGATGTTTGCCTCACCTGCCAATCAATGATTATTTTACTGCGTGCTCAGTATGCTTGATGGAGTACATGGTACTTGTCCTCAAGGGCTTTATAACCTGTGATTGGTTGTCTTGATCAGCTTAACAGCTATCTAAACCAAGAACTCTCCTTGACTACATGCCAGTCCCTACACTAAGCAGTTCTTAATCCCCTCAATATTCCTATGTGGTGGATGTGTTCATCGTCACTTTACAGGTGGGGAAATAAAAGCACAGAGTCCAAGTTCTCATTGTTCATAATGCTGGAATGCAAGCCCCAGATGCCATGCTCCAAAAGCCAGTGCGACTCACTCCACATACTTTCATACGCTGGCTTCCTTTAAATTTCCAAGAGGCTTCCTCTTCACCTCTCCTTTTTTAGATGACATAGAATAGCTCTATTTTCATTTAAAATCCTTTATATTGATGACAGTGATCTTAGTGTATTTTTAGTCCATAATACCTTTAGAGGAAGCTAGGAAAAAAAAAAGAAAATTATCAGGTAGTTAAAAATGCTCAATAAGTGGACAGGAGAAAATTCTGCTTGGTGGCTACGTCAGGAACCGTAAATTTTTACAATGGAAATACACTCAAGAGTGAATAATGCCCATAACAAAAACTACAGCAGTAACAGAAGCCGTTTACTCTGTAAATGGTGTTCCCAACGAAGAAATGGATTTGGATAATGTTTTGGTCTCAGAGAATTAAAAATAATGCCTTTATGAAAATAGCCATATTGCACCTTGGTATCTTAGTTTTCATCAGATCACTGAAGGCATGAAGGCCAAGAAGCTGAGTAGAAATGCGTGGGAGAAATAAAGATGCTAAGGAAGCCGTGTGTGGTAGTGATCATCCTAGGCTCTTTAGAGGAAATCCTCTGGTCAAACACAATGCAGAAGGGCCGGTGCTCTTATGGTGGCTCAGTGAGGTGCATCGCATCGGAGAAAGTGATGCTTTATCAAAACATATTGACTGACAATTCTGTAATTCATTTCCTCTTTTTAAAAGGGTAGTTACATTTAAAAGTAAACAATTTAGCTATTGAATGAATATTTACTAAACCCATTGTTCAATGGTTTGGCAAGTGCTTTCATGGCTCTTACTATGTGCCAAGCGTTGTTCTAAATTCTTGGCAAATATTATTTTATGCTCTCTATAGACTTTTAGTCCTAGTTACTTCTCCTACTTTCTTTCATCCTCAGAATAGGTACAATTATTATCCTATCCTTACAACAAAGCTAAAAAATCTTAGCCATGGCCAATGGGCAAGTAACAGAAATCCGGTCCTAAAACACACACTACTAACAATTATATAATGTGCCTCTCACTTTCTAAGTAAATTGTCTACATTGTCCAGCTCTGAAGAAGCAGTGTGGTAAAGAACAATCTTTTGTTATGGTAAAATAAAGGGAAAACAAAATATTTTCTAGAAATATTTTTTTTAAATTCAGATGAAAAATAATTTATTGGGTTATATATAAAATGTGTGTATCCCTAAAAATGTAACAACCTAAGATTCAGACCTAGTTGGCCAGACAAACGAATGTGAGAAAATCTGCACTGCCTTTAGCCATGGAAATGCTAATATCCAGGCACGTTTGGGATAATAATAATAATAATAATTGAAAGCTAAATGGTATTTTACTTTGAACTTAAAATGTGTGCATTTTACAAAGCTCAGTATCTACACGCCTCCCACCCCTGTGGCATATTTATCACTGCAGATTTCAGAAGAAAGAAGCCTTGGTTGGTTAAACTATCTGCGGAACTGTGTCTGTTCTCCACTTTTCTAGCAATGTGGGTTGGGAACTGCAGTGAAGACTTGCAGAAGACAATGTAGCCAACACTGCGTGCCACTTGCCCCCTGCCCTGTCACTAAGTGTAGAGGGGCAGTTAGTGGCAGTTGCTTTACAAACCAGGGGAAGGAGGCATGGCAGAGGGGAACAGAGCATCATTTCCATATTATAAGAGATCACTACAGCAACTTTACAACTTAGCTGAGCCTTGTGATGGGTTTAGTTGTGCTTGACTAAAACCCTGTGTTTATGTTGAGACTCTCGCATAGGAAAACACATACTTATTTGTGTGATCAAATTAGCCAAAATTCTTGATTTTCACAGTATCTTTCCTGTTGAATCTGTCTACACAGATCACATAATTTGCTCACACATCAGATGGGTTATGATTAGCCCACCCTTCTCTTTGGAACTCCCAAATCTGTGGCTAAATTCCTCAGCCACAAAGAGGAGTCCATTTCCAAGAACAGCATCTTGTTTTCTTTACACAAATAGGCACGTTCCTCACAAGAAGTTGTGTAACATTTGAAATGGGAAATGACCATTTTCTCACCCAATATTACTGTCAAAAATTATATTCAGAGGGCTGGGTTCCTAGGACAAGTGTTTTAAATAATGTATCACACATGTGCATACCATAAACAAAATATATATTTAAAGTACACAAATAACATGTTAGTTTTTTGTTTTCTTTCTTCTTGAAGCAGGAACAAGAAAAAGAAGCCACATTTCAATCTGAGAGAACTCAGTGTCTCTTATTTGGAGAAAACAAGCCATTTGGCTGATCGTGTTTAATCAGATGATTCACGGGTGAGGGCTGGTGTGTTTTCTACGTGGGGACAGCAAGCTGTGTGGAAATGGGCCATCATCAAAAAGACTCTGGATGCAGTCTCTGTG
>NC_045722.1:26950795-26971713 GCF_009834535.1 Camelus ferus | reverse complement strand
TACTGGGTGACTTGTGGCCCCAGAATTGAGTACTGTATATATCAGCTTACTATGAACCAAATAGGAAGATGCTTGATTTGCTGCATAAAATGAACCTTAAATACAGAGGAAACCACTGAAATAATGGTAGGAACGACAATACTGAACTGAGATTCTGACAGCACAAAAAAATTGTTATAAAATACAGCTTACCTATAAAAGTAAAAAACCATGCCTGCTTGTAATATGACTTTTAAGAGTGAAGTCAGGAATTTATTTTATCTGGTATACACAGTAATTTGCTATAAAGCTTTATGAAACAGCTAAAATAATGCTACCGCCAGAAACCAATTGTTGCTAAAATGCATTCAGTTAAAATGGAAAATACAGGGAAATAAAACACTGTAATTGTCTCTCAACCCACATTGTATATTATGTAGCTAAATTATATACTATTATATTTTCTACATTTTAATAAGCTTTCCCAGAGAGGAATTGATAACATAAGGAAATGATTCTCAGCTTTTATTTCTGAAGACCTAAATAATATCCCACACGTATTTATAAACCAAACAGGGCCTTGGCCTCTCATTAGATCCCAAACCTTATAAACTCTGCTTCAAAACCACAACATGTAATAATACATGAAAGAGCTAACACAAATGGTTTTCGGTTCTACTTCTTACTTGGATTCACAGTTGGGGACTTACCTATTCAAAGTGAGCTATTATGATACATAAGAAAAAAATCAAGGTTTTCTTAATTTTTGAAAATCTTTTAATAGTGTGCTGTATAATTCGTACAAATATTGTCTTTGGCCTTGATAATATTTTATTTAAACTTGTCCATCCACTAGTTAGTGCAAGTGGAGACCTCCCCAAAAAGATGAATTTCATGGCCCTGACCCAAATGCAGCAGGATGTTGACAAACTATGTAAGTAATATGTCCAGTACTTAATAAAGGTCAAATGTCTCCTTTAACTATGTAGAATTTTCAAAATAATAATCACCATAATTAATAAAGTGGTAGAAAACCTTTGGGGAAGTTTAAGAAATTTACATATCTCCAGACAGTGAATATTTTCTAAATACAAAGTTAATAATAAAATACCAGGTGCTCGGTTTTAAACAGAGAAATTTGCAGCAGTATTTCCAAGGCCTGAAAAGAATCTGATTAGCCAAATATACTGAATGCACACAGCTTCAAAGATCTTGATGGGACAAATAAGATGCATTTACTAATATTAACAGTAAAACTTCAATCAAAAGAGAGATTTTGGTAGAAATTTTAAAGAAACTGCTTTATAACTCTTTTCAGGTCATAGTCAGATTTTCTATGAATACCGAAAAGTATGAAATATGAAAGAAAATAACATGCTTACCCCCTTCTAACGTTCAGACGTCACTGAATTCATTCCAGAAACTAAAGTGTTTCTGAAATGTTTGCTATCAGCAAGATCTGTGTTTTCCCAGTTGACTTCGAGAGAAGCTAGCAGGACCTCTCTCTCAGGGGGTTTATGATGCATTGTAACTTCCTTCTTCCCCTGTGCTCACTGAGGGCAGGCCTGTCTGGCCAGTGTCCCCAGGATGCAGCCAGTACCTGCTTATGGCTCTGTGGGTGTGTGCCACACAGACGCAGAAGACCGGGCTAACAAAATTGAGCTAAGGCAGGTCAGGGAAAACATAAAGCTGCCCTTCAAACACAGTTCTTCCAAAAGAAACTCAAATAAGAACTGATCATATCTAACACTATAAAATGTCATTATGGTCAAGTAAAAGTATTTCACTCAAATTAAATGATGCAAAAGAAGCTGCTTTCTGAGATACAGAGAAGATGGCAGATACAGTCTCTGTGTTTCCTCATCCCTTTAATGTAATTTAAGGCTGTACCTTCATTTCAAGGTACATGATACTATCTCCGTAGCATCTTCTACAGATATTCAGGTATTAATGTTCACAATTCTCTTCCATCTCTATAAAGGTATCTTCCAACAGGTAGAGATTCAGGTGCTAGTGAAAGGATCACTACTAAAATTTATTGCTTCTATTTGAGTTTCCTGTAAATAGAATACCCCTGAAGCAGTAATAAATGCTGACATTTTGGTTGTTTGTTTTTTAATATGGAGAAGGTAGACAAAATGAAATTTCCCTGCCATTCATTAATTTCCCTATCTTAGTGTCATCATAGAAGTTATGAGAAAAAAGTGAAATAAATGGGAAAGCACCTGACTTTTTTTTTTAATCAAGAAATAAGTAAAGTCCAGTCATTTCTCAATTATTCAATATTATTCAAATCTGCAGGGACTTTGAGTCAGTGGTTCTTCCTGATGGGGGGATAAAAGAGTCATGTGTGAAGCTGCATGAGCACACATGTACCCAGGTCCTGCTTCCCAGTGAATCCAATTCAAAGGATCTGAGGTGATGCCCTGGAATCTGCAGTTTTAAAAGCAGTTGATTTTTCCAAAGCCCTGGCTGAGGATGAGCCGTGAATTCACAGGCATTTTCAAATGCCTTGGAATCCAGGGGCAGAGTCTGAACCAGTGGAGAGGCAGTGGTGGGGACGGTGACAAACAGGAAAAGATGCCCCCAACTTAGCTCCAGCTCCCTGGGAGCTTGCAGGTTTGAGTCTGGTATTACCAAGGGCTTCCACTTTGTTAGAGAGAAGACAGGATTCAGGATTCTGTTTAATGTAAAAATCCCTTGAGTTTTAAATGTTGAAACATGCCAATAGTCACACAGAGGCCCTGGCAGCCTGTGATCCCAGGTTTAGAAGATCAACAGTATTGAATAAATTTTGCTCCTCCACAAGAGTGCTCAGAGATATGCAATATTTGAGAGGGGAGGGAGTTGTAAAAACATGGCCACAGTATTTTGCAGCTCTTTCCATTAAGCGACAGGGGCTACTTCCCGACCTCTTGGTTGGGCTGGCCGTGCGACTCATTTTGACCATTAGAACACAGCAAAGTGACACCGTGTGTTTCGGCAGAGCTGGGGCCTGACGGGGTCTTGCAGTCTCCGTCCTTCCCATCTCTGAACACTTTGCCTGCCGGGCATGGGACCCCAGGACAGGTTACCAGATGATGAGAGACACCCCAACCACGGTGGGGAGAAAGGCCTGCCAGATACCCAGCACCAAGCCCCCCTCCCCCCACGTGGGTGAGGCCGCCTTCAGCTCCCCAGCCCCGGTCAGGTAAGCCATTGGAAGACCACAGCCACCTGAGTGGGAGCAGCTAAGACCAGAAAACTGGGCAGCCAAGCCCACCCAAAATGCAGAATTGTGAGCAAACAGCTATTGTTTTCATCATTAAGCTTGGGGAGGTTGATTCAGCAGAAATAGAAAACCGATGAAGACATTGCCCTGAAAGCCGAGTGCTGCCTTAATAAAACTCGACAATGAAAACACAATCAAAACTGGAAACACGTGGAGTCAGTTTTCAGACTGGGTGGTGGACGGCAGCAGGGGAAATAATAAAGAGGTAATTAATGATGGGAAAACAGCAGCCTGTGGTGGCAAAATAACTGGTGGTATTTCTGCCTGCGATAACTCAGATTATAAAAAGGTGCCTAATGAACTTGTTGATCTGGCCAAGAAGATCTTGAGCAAGAATGCTGAAAATATCACTTGGTTTCTTCAAGCTGATAAAGGCACAGAGGGGAAAAAAGGAGAGCTAAATATGGCATTGTTCAGTCTGCAAGCAGAATGCAGGAGGAAAACAGAGAACTAGGATTTGGTGGGGTGGAAATAAACCTGTCTCACCCTCAAGAGTTCTCAATATGATAGATAATCAGTATGACTGTGTTTTATCTTTTCACCCTGTTTATAAATAAACAGAATGGTCATTCTTTAACATTTCCCCTGATCTAAAAAAAAATCTCAAAATATAACCTAGGACATATACACAGGCACACATCATCCCTGAACCCAGATAACCTAAAAGAAAAAAATAAGGGCAAAGTTCTGTTCAACACATAAATTTATCCCCACTTCTAGAAGGGGTGTGTGTGTGTGTGCGTGCGCACACGCACGCACGCACTTGTATGCACACAGGTGCACACTGGCAGGGGTTGGGGGGTTAGGGGATATGACACTTGAAAACAAAGAGGATGTGTACATAAGTGTATCTGCATATGTGTGTGTAGATATAATGTTTTTCTACTAGTTATTTAAAATATTGTTTTACACTAAGATAAACGTGAATATAATATGTACAGATTCTAAATTGGCAGTAATTTTTTTAAGATAAAATGTAAAACTCCATGGAACTTTTTTCTTGTAGCTCATGGCCTGGGATATACCCCTAAATCCTCTATGGTGGGCACTTCTCTTCTACCACATGACGGGGTACTTGGTGGAAAAGATGGAGCAGCAGCTGGTGAGATAAGCCCCCCAGCTGAGTCCTCACATCCCAAGTTTTGGAAACTTGGTATCAGTTAAAGATCCTGCCGAGGTGGGGGGGGAGTGCCAACAAGGAGTTGTGGGATGACAGCTGTGCCACAGGGGCTGTCCCAGCCCCCACAGATCCGTTTCTCAAAAGAAAAGGACTGAAGTCAATAGCAGAAAAATTATGAAAAGCAGGACTCTGTAATGACCCAAAATCCAAGTGCCGAAAGCACTCCTGCGCAGTGAGACTCAGTCAGGCTCTTACTTAAGAGCCTATTTGTCCTCACGGTACAGGATGCTGAGCTGGACTCAAGCACCTTTTCCAGACTCATGGCAAAAGCTAAAAAGGTATTTATGATGAGCTCCACGTGCCAGGCAAGATTACAGCCCCAAACAGTAAGCAGTGACAGCAGTCTGAGGTCACTGATTTCGATGGCAAAGTACACGAAATCTATCTGCTGGTACTAAGGGCTTCCTAATTGGGTGTAAGAGTTTCATTCATTCAACTAAAACAGCAGGCCCCATGCCACGCCAGGGGTTCACCCCGAACGATGCTAACCCTGCCCTCAGAGTACTTACTAGCAGGCAGGGTTGTAGTCAGATCAGGGGTAAGGCGTTCTAGTACATTTACAAGAGCAACTAAGCTCCCAAGGAGCTTAAAATAAACCAGAGTCTGGTCATTCATCAAGGAAAGGTTCTTGCTCAGTGCAATCTATTTAAGAAGACAGGAAAACGGGCAATTTATTTTAGACAGACTTCGATTCCAAATGTCTAAAACAAAACAGTCTTGAATTTTAAGCAAACGCTCAGCTCTCTGGAACAATCCCAACGCCAAAGTTGTACTGAACATATCATATGCAATATTTCACGATACATCATATAAATATGAAGCAGCACATAAAATAAATTACATATGAAAACAGAGACTAAACACTCATATGTTAGTACTTATGAGTAATAAAACTTGAAATGGTTATGTTTTCCCTGGGGCAGAGTTTCTTCATTTTTATCCATTAAAAGTTCAAGGCAATTTGTCAAAAATTTATATCCAGCCATTCTGTATACATCTAAATTACCCTCAACATTGTATAACTAAGCACCTCTCACTAACAGACTTGAGAAAAATAACTGAAGCCTTACTTGGATTTAATTGCGAAAAAAAGAAAAAGATTATTTTCCTTCCACAGTTAGCAGAGTAAGTTGATGGGAATTTTCATTAAACTATTAAAAAAAAGAAGCATAACTCTCATACCATAAATTTGGTATTTTCAACCTAAATGATAACATAGGACAAAAATGTCTAAGTCTCTGGAAACAGGTTTCCATAGAACCACCTCCTTAGGAAACACTGTAGGCACTAAAAAATATTTTTAATTTATTTAGAAATCACACAATAGCTCATTTGAAGGTGTTCCATAGAGTAAAATTTAGTCTTGATTAGCTGAAAACTTAATATACTCTAATGAGCTTTGAATAATTTTAAAGCAATTTTTAGTCTTTTCATTAACTTTCTAAACTTTTCCTTACAACATAAATACATTACAAAAGAGAATGTAGTTCTCCCTAGTCCCTACTTCTGCATATAAAAGACAACTCATTTATAGAAGTTGATGGGTTTTGTTTTTCCCAGTTAGACATCTAAGAACCCTTCTTTTTGAGAGATTCAAAGGTTTGAAGTGTTAAATATAAACTACCATTTACAAATGCACCCTGGAAATTCCAGTATCCACCCACATGTACCCTATGAAATTTACAGTTTGAACAGCTCCTTTGCTATTTTACCGCATGGACTATAAACCACGTTCCAAAGCCCCGCTTCTCCCTGAATATCCCTCCTGGAAGCCACGGCTGGAAATACCAACGGGGACCAGCCCCCACCAAGTCCCCCGAGGCCTGCCCACCAGGCGGAGCCCCGCAGCCCCTCTCCTGACCCGGGCAGCTACGGGCTTTCCTCGGGATCCCATTCCATGCAGCCCTGTGCAGTGAAAATATGAAAGCTCTTGGAGCCAGAGGGTCCTGGGTCCTGATCCTGGCTCTGCCACCGAAGATGTACGTGGCCTGGGCTAGTCAGGTCTGGTCTGAGCAGTGGGCCACAAGCTCAGACATGCTACTGAGACATACTGGTCACACCTTTGGCCACATTATGTGACCTAACCTACCGTTTAACTGTTCTAAATTCAGACATGAGAAAAACAGACTTAAAAAGTTAAATAATCTGCCCAGAGCCGCACAGGTAGCAAGGAATCATGCTGGGATGAGAGGTCAAACTCCTGATTCCTCCAGATGAGGCATATTTCCTGAATATGCCACGTGTAACAGCCGTATCTCCGTAAAGACAGAGAATCCCTGCTCTCGTGGTGTTTACACTTTATTAGGGAGACAAGCAGTTAAGAACTTCACAATGATCACCAACTATGATAAGTTAAGAGAGACACACACATAGGGTGGGATAGAGAGTGAGAGAGAGAGAGAGAGAGAGTGTGTGTGCGTGCATGTGTGTGTGTGTGGTGTGTCTGTCTGTCTGGAGGAGGCTGAGGAGTTTGGAGTGTGTTTGGGGAAGGTCTTTTACGAGGGGGTGGGTTGAGCCAGTCTGAGAAGATGTGAAGCCGCTGCAGGAAAAGACAGGGGAAGAGCGTTCTAGGAAGAGAGAAAAAATATATGTGAGGATGGCACAGATAAACCATCTCCTCTTATCTCTCCACGGTTATTCTCACCACGCTGCCCAGCTCAAACCCCATGCTGCAGTCTTCCATCCAGGACCACTTCCAGTTCCTTAAAACAGCCTGCCCACTCTCCCCACTGAGCTGTGTGTAACTGTCTTGGGATGACTATTTATACTCAGCATACATGCAAGATTATTCTGCTGTTGGTTGTAGTGAACACTGACTGTACTTGTATGAGCTTTATCATTATGTTAAAATGGCAACACACTATTCCACTGAATGCCATGCCATAATTTACTATGTTATTATTCACTTACTTTTGAATACCAAACCTTGTATTTTTCAAGTATGGAACTATTCAAAATGGGGCTCGGTGTCAGGCCATAAGCAACTGTTTAATCTTAGCCCAGAGGAGTGGTCGGTGTTCCACGTATAGTACCAAGCCTTATGAACAGCAGACCACAATTACCTTCTGGGTTTTGAATACCTGATAAACTGCCAAACTACATGACGTTTCAGTAATTATTCTGAGCTAGGAATAACTGGAGATGGAAAAGGAGGAGCTAATCAAGGTAAAGCTGTTAATAGCAAAGCCATCTATTTAAAAAGAGAAACATCACCAGTAATCTACATCACAGCAGATGATAAGTGAATATGAACTATTTGGCCGGGACACTGTTATCTTCAAATCAATAAGCTGATATTTACTGGGTTTCCGGTTTTGTGGTAGACATAAAATTCACATGAAGTGTCTGGCAGGGAAGCACCTCAGAGACTAAAGTAGAGATCCTAAGTCACTGGTCTCGTCTTGAGTAAGATTTCCTAAATTTGCAATTAGAAAGTATCTTCAACAGTTATATTAGTTTTGTGTATGGACACACACAAAATCACTATATAAATCTTTGAGGTCACAGAGCTATATCTTTATTTCAATGTCCATAGTACCCATTTGGCAAATGATAAGCATTCAATAAATATTTATTTTATGAAGGAATACATGCCTCAAATCTATTTCTTTTGAAGTTTTGAAGACTGAAACACATATACAATGGAAAACAAAACAGGCTTAACAGGCCTTCCTGACATGGAAATAAGTCCAAAATTTACCAATAACTTAAAAATGGTAGTTGCAGACAAACAAGTAACTGGTAAAAAACGTTGAGAAATCTCTGAAAGGTTATATACCAAATAGTGGCTCTTTTAATTTTGAGGGGGATTTTTCGGTAGTGGGGAGCAATAGGGAACTTTCTACTCTATATAATTTTTCAATTATTTCATGTATATATTTGTATGTATGTTTATACATACATATATACAGATTTTAAAAATATTATCTATAATAAAGCACTTGAAATAATTTTTAATCACTTGAGGAAGCTAAAAGAAAAAAAGTATCACGCAAAGAGTTTAATCACAAAATTGAAATCACAAAAATAATCTATAGTATGAAATCCTTAGACTTCCTCTCTCATTTTACTATAAAGCTTCAACTGCATACATAGTTCAGTAAATTACTATTTTAGATCCAAGTAAGATAGTGGATGCTGAAAAGCAAAGCCAAAGAAGTCTCTCTATTCCACCAGCTCTTAATTCTTTATACTCTTTTATGGTCTGCTTTCCATCTACTGGGTAATAATACCATTATGGATTAAATCCCTCCTGGCTCTAAAAGGGAAATCTTCCGTTAGAAAGTAGTCAGGTGCTGAAAGGAAGGTGATCAGGCCCAAAGGAAAATAGAAATTTAGGGAGATGTTCTATTTTTTACTGACTGGGGAAAAAAAAAAAATCTCCTTCTGGTGGATTTCAACGTCTGCCCTCTCTATATGATGTCACTCAATTTTATTTCAGAATATTCTTTAGAAATTACTCTCATTCTTCAAGAAACACACTTTTATGAAGAGCCAGATACTGGCTGCAAACTGAGGCCGTGAAATTAAGACAAACTTTTTACTGTACTAGGTTTGATCACAGTAGTTTGCAAATGTAAATGTTCTAAATAATATGGAGTAGAAAGCAAGCAGCAGTGTAGTAGAAGTTCAAGACTAAAAATATGAGCACTTTTAATACCTCCTCTGATAACCAGTTTCTTTGTGGTTTAAGTGAAGGTATATTTTTTGAAGTCTTTTCAAATGCCAAAACATTGCAAGTTCTCTTTCATATACTTTCTATGTTAAATGTACCAGGGGAACTGTTTATCAAAAGGAGGCCAGTGATACTTTGTTAAGCTTATATAGTTTCACATTCTACAACACACTTTACATCTTTATTTGTCTACTCTTTTTGGTTAAGTATCATCCTCATTTCTTGGGTGGACATCCAAGAGTCAAAGTACTTACATATTTTGCTCAGGCTCAGAAAGCTGGGTCAGATTTTAAATTCAAATATATTTGATTTCAAAAATCTGTAATTCTAATGCTTTCAACTTGCAACTATTTTGTCAAATATAAATTCATGTCTAATTTGTCTTCATTTTATAGCTCAGGCTTAAAACCTGGTATAGCTGCATAAAATAACTGAAAACTCGAGTTTGTATTTCAAAACAGAAATTATTCACTGATTATTGACATTAGATTTTTTTCTCTAGGATTCCAAAGAATTTAAAATTAAATTCTTCTGAATAAACTTGAAATATGACATATGGAACTTAAGTTCACAAAAGAGGACTAAGAACACATTTATTATATGAGGTAGACTAATATTAAACAGTCCAAATTTTGCTATTGCCCAAAGATCATCTCAAGGCTCCCAGAGCCTTTGTTTTGTTTTTTGTTTGGTGGGAGGGCATGTGGAAGGGAAGTATCTGTGGACAAAAATGCATAGAGAAAATATTTCAGATCTCCAGCCACGCATAAGTATGACACTAGCATAATGCTGTTAATTTCAAGAAATCATTTTCTAACACTTATGATCTACCATCTCACCTAGAAATTCAAATTCAAACTAATATACATGGATCTTGATGAATTTTTGGAAGGAAAATGATAACATGATTCTAAAACATAATACCAAAGCATAAAAAATAATAAAAAAGGAGAGAATGTACTTAGGGGCATATTTTCAGTAAATGATGAAAGTCTATGTAATGTTTTTCACTCACATTCACATTTATTTGCAATATTTCCTTCTCAGAATGTTACCTGAAGGAAAAAATTCTAATCAAATTGAACTGACTGAAAATAACCAGAAATAAAAGCATATATTTAGCAGAATCTTCTAAGCTTATCAACTAAAATGCATATGAAGAATTAAATGGTTCCAAATACATGTATTGGATTTTTTTTTTTTTTAGCAAATTGTTTCTGGATACAAAGTCAATGGACTGTTAAGTTTCAAATCTTTTATATTCTTGGAGATTAATTTCTAATAAGTTAGTAATGTTTTAGAAATTATCTTCTGCACATATAATATCCAAAACCCAAAACAGACTTATTTTTGCTTAAAGAAAACTCAGCACATGGAAATAACAAATCATATCAATGACAATTTGACATGCAATATGCCTTTGATAGAGAGATACACTACTGTCACCACAAGGCTACATGAGGACCATGACCTACAGCCGACATCCTTCTCTCCTCAAACTCCCAACAGTGAAAGTATCCTACATATCTTTCACCAACTACACACACAGCACACATACACACACAAACTGGAACCAGGCAAGGGAGAGTTGACTCAAGACAGACCTGTCCACCACCAGCAGCCACAGCACCCCACCAGCTCTTCCTATGGACACATTCACAACAGAGGCGCAAAGCAAAGTCTTCAATTATTTCTTCCCCGGAGAGGGACTTCATTTTTTTTCAATCAAAGTATAATGACTTAAAATATTATATTAGTTTCAGGTGTACAACATAGTGACGGATATTTGTATACATTACAGAATGATCACAATAAGTCTAATAATCATCTGTCACTATACAAAGTCATTACAGTATCAGCGACTCTGTTCCCTATGCTGTGCTTTGCATCCATACTTTACCTCTTAACTCGCTTCACCATTTCACCCATAACCCCGCCCCCTCCCCTCTGATGACCACTAGTTTGTTCTCTGGATCTATAATCCTGTTTCTGTTTAATTGTTCATTGATTTATTTTTTTAGATTTCACATGTAAGTGAAAGCATAAATATTTGTTTTTCTCTGACTTATTTCACTTAGCATAATACCTTCTAGGTGCATCCACGTTGCCACAAATGGCAAGATTTTACTATTTTATGGCCAAGTAATATTCCATCATGTGTATGTGTGTGCTTGTGTATACACACACACATTTCTTTAGCGGGATTTCACTTCTGGCATTACCAAGTTCAAGAAAATTCGCACTGCAATGAAATACTGACTAGTTCTTGAACTAGTTACAACTGGACTTTACCTACACTAAGAAGACTCTGCCTCTTTCCAGCAAAGTTTGAATGCTCTGTATTAATAAAAATTTGAGAGACCTTTGGAATTCCAAAGCATCTTACAAATGCAAGGTTTCTCATGGGAAGTTAGAGACGGTCTTTAAAGGGAAGCTTCTGCTTCATACAAGGGCAGGCCATGAGGCACCTGTGTGCACATCTGCCGGTATAACAGCTGCCCAACAGGTGCCAAGTCCCCCAGCCCCTGGCAGCCCTTGTCGCTACTCTCCAGCTCCGAGGTTTCTGACTTCCAAAGGCTAATAATCACAGTAAGAGAAGAACGTGCAAGAGAGACAAAGTGCTGTCCTCATGTGGCATGTGTCCTAGAAAGGAGGATGGTGAAACAAGTAATACAAAATGACCAAACAGTGGGAGGACTGAGAATCACAGTACTGATAACATATATGCTTGATAGAGAAGCAATAAGAAGATACAGAAGGAGAACTGAAGGTCACAGAGTCTGGAACACCTTCTTTTCTTTCTTTTTTTTTTTTTAATGGAGGTACTGGGGATAGAACCCAGGATCTCATGCATGCTAAGCATGTACTCTACCACTGAGCTATACCACCCCCTCCAGAATGCCTTCTTAATGGAGAAGAGGGCAAGCTGAGCCCTGAAGTCCTAACAGGTCAGGTGCACATGAGGAGCAAGGAGGTTGTGTGGCTGGCAGGGATGCAGGGAAGACTGCCCAAAGATGAGAGCGTGGACTGGTGGAAAACTTGGAAGAAATTCAGCAGAGAGAGCGCTGTGAGAGAGAAGGTTAAAGTTTGGACTTTTTCTCCTAAGGGCAATGGGAAGTCACCAAAAGACTGAACCAGGGATCTTGACTGAGAGGATCCTAAGTACTGACAGTCAGGATTTTTCAAATATTAAACGCTAAGACTGTTAGAGTAAGACAAGTCATTATTATATAAAATAATCATTAAGAAAAAAACTTTCAATTTCTTGACCATCGGGATGTGCGATCTGGAAAACACCAAACAGATACATATCTCAGTTTTGAAATCTGACAGCTGACAGTCTCAGGGAGATGTGAAGTTAAGTTGCATAATTATTGGACTTCCATGTTTTAGTCTAAGTAAACGTAGTACCAAGGAATTAAAAAAAATACATACCTTAATTAAATAACGGCAACCATCTGCACAGTTCACATTTACAGATGTGCCAAGGATGTGCTAAGGACTCTGACTGTATTTTTCATTTCTTCCCTACAATCCCCCCAAATGAATTAAGTCAATTCTCACAAACAAAGAAACTGAGGCTTGCAGAAATTAATAACTTTCCCACAGTCACAGTACTAATAGCCATCCAGAACCAGAAGGTAAATGTTAAGTCAGTGCAATTTCCATCCCTGCCACTACACGGTAATCTAAGTCAGAGATGTCTGTCAGGAAGATGCTATCTGTAACACAGGACAAATAAAGCCTACGAGCAACAACAGCAAAAACCCTGTTGCACACAGAGTTCACATGACTATATTTTATTCAACTAAAGAGGGTTCAAATCAGAGTCTACGGCCATAAACAGCATATGGGGCCCAAATATGTATCTCTTTTCACCTAGTTTCCCATATTAAAATTATTTTTATCATGCCTCCCAAACATATAATTAGTTTTGATTGAATGGTTTACTTTTGTGCAATTGTATTGATCCATTCATTAAACAGCTTATTCTTCAAAGAAAACAGCGTTAAAGTCTGCATAAATTACCACTGACAGACAGGATCTCACCAGACTTCCAAGCATGCCAAATATCTTTTTTCATAGTTCTAGAATATGATTTGCAAGCATACGCACATAATGAATCTAAATGAATGTAAATCACTCAAATCTATCAGAGGTCCCATTTCATTGGGAATACATCCTTCTAAAGAAACTAGTTCACCATCCCAGTTTTATATCAGACAGCAGCCCTCTTCACTATTTTAGTATTACTATAGTGTTATAAATTGCCACACTTAACTTCTACAGCAGATCAACATCCTTGCTCCATCACTGCTTACCTACTACTTAAGTGTTCAATCTAGAATATTAACACGAATATTAGAATATTTTCTTCTAAACAATTTATATTAGCAAATTGACATAAAGGGAAGTCCAACAACTTGGGGACAGACCCTCAGTAATGACTTTCTGAAAACTAAAAAGCCACCACTTTTAGATTAAAAAAAAATTTAAGAGAATCCTCCCTCCTTCTGCTGTTGTGCTGAGCAGGAGACAAGCTTACATGTGGCCAAATTCATATCCCTAGCTAAAAAATGAGACGATTCCTTTATTAGTTGTCTCATATGAACTAGCAGGGACTCACACCTGTAAGAAAATTTTTTTTTTAAGTTTTAATCTAAACATGGGAAGGGGAGAGGGGCGGGGTATAACATGTCATCACAGATGGGTCAGACCAGGCCTCAATGAATTAGAGTAAGGGATCAAAATTAGTCCTTCTATTAATCACTGCTAGGTATTGGGTGGTTATAACACAAACTAGATTTCTCACTTCTATTTTAATATAACTATAGAGGTAGGTTCTGGACACTCAAGAGAACTTACTTGTAGGATTTTCAGCAGAGTTTTATCTCATCTCTCCCACCAGGTTTTATAATCCTGGAAGCAGGATAGCATACCATATTCTTTATACTCCAAAGCATCAAACTCAGTCATTTTTACTCAGTTGAAATAATCAAATCATCCATAAGAAATTTACAATGTAAAGAATATATTTTTTTAAATGCTAGCTAGTATCTTTGCTTATAAAAGGGCAGCTGTTTTAACTATTTAATTTCCTGATTGTAAAAACAGTAGACTAATTGCAGATAATAGAGAATAAAAAGGTGTTAAGAAAAATGAAATCACATAATAGCTCCACCCCAAGACATAGTATATTTCATCTATAAATCTATTTCATCTGTGAATACATCTAAAAATGTATATTTTATATATATGGATATATGAAAATATCATGCTGTATTGATTATTTTACACTCTGCTTCTCCACTCCATACTTTCCTATTTCTTGAGAGTTATTAGAAAATATTTTAAATATTTATAACTATAAAGTCCCAAATAATAGGAATGTACCAAACTTTGTTACTAATTCCCCAATTAGCTGTTGTCTTCTTGGTCTTGCTAACACTGCAGTGAATCTTTACAAATGTTTGTCCACATTTTCCATTATTCCCTTAAGATAGTTTCCTAGAAGTGGAGATACGGGGTCAAGGAGTAAGCCAATGAGGCTCTTAATACATTGCCAAACTGCTTTCCAGAAAAGACATCCAGGTTTGTACCTCATTAGAAGCATAACTGCATCTGTCATTTCAAAAAAAAAAAAAGTAACTTATTTTAAAATTGTTATCAATATGGAAAGCAAGCAACAGATTCTTACAGTCTTAATTTATATTTCTTTGAGAGTGAGATAAAACATCTTTTCATACGTTTATTAGCCATTTATATTTTCTCTTCTTTCTCGATGAGAGTGTTTTTCCTTATCATGGGCCATAAGCTGTTCAGGACCATGAACTATTTGGAACCTAATTTTAATAACCCAGGGGTTGCTGGGTTGCTGCCTTCAGGGGTAGCTGTACATTCCCAAGGATTTATCCACTAGCCTCCACCCTTATTTTGACTGCCACAATGTTGTTTTTCTCAAAACTTGTAAACCTACACTCCAGTATTTCAGATGAAACATTTCTCCAGTTACAGTAAGTACATTTTAACTGTTATTTCCATTTTCCAAAGAATTACCTAAAAAATTATCTCTGATTATTAAGTCAAGAAGTCTATTTCTAGGTTCGTATTTTATAAATTGAGGTTATAAAGTGCCAACTGAAAATATATCATTAAAATTGAAATACACTTCCCATTTATATTTAAACTTCATGTAAAAATATATGATAATCAAAATTTGTAGATACTGACAAGCATATGTAGAATATATAAACAAGATTATACTGCATAGCACAGGGAAATATATACAAGATCTTGTGGTAGCTCACAGTGGAAAAAATGTGACAATGAATATACGCATGTTCATGTATAACTGAAAAATTGTGCTCTACCCTGGAATTTGACACAACATTGCAAAATGACTATAACTCAATAAAAGATGTTAAAAAATTTTTTAAAAAGCATCTCTGAGCACACACCCTAAAAAAAAATACATATATATATATAATCATCTAGGTGTTCTTTTTAACTACCATAGCTTAAATTAGTTCATGGTAAAATGTCCCAAGGAAAGTAACTTACTTAGTCCTAAATTCTGTTTTTTTTTTATTTAAATAGAGGTATAATTGACATATAACATTATATTAGTTTCAGGTATACAACATGATACCTGTATATATTATGAAATGATCACCACATTATTATAAGTCTAGTTAACATCCACTACCTTACATAGTTAACAATTTTTTTTGCTTTTGATAATTTTTAAGATCTACTCTCTTAGCAACTTTCAAATGTGCACTACAGTAGTATTAACTCTAGTCACCATGCTGTACATTCTATTCCCAGGACTTACTTATTTTATAACTGGAAGTTTGTACCTTCTGACCCCATTTCTCCTACTCCTACCCTCCTAAATTCTGCTTTTACCAATGATTTTCCTTAGGACATTAAGGAAAACATACTTTCTCTTTACCAAAATTCCCCTCTACATAATAGAGGGTTTAAGACTATTCCTATCATCAATCACATGAGAAGGACGTTGTGAGCCTAAATGACATAATGTCTATAAAGTCCTTTAAACCATCTATATCACTTCTATGTGGAATCTAAAAAAAAGACACAAATGAACTTATTTACAAAACAGAGACAGACACAGACATAGAAAACAAACTTACAGTTACCAAAGGGGAAATGTGGGTGGTGATAAATTGGGAGTTTGGGATTAGCAGATACAAACTACTGTATACAGAATAGACAACAAGGACCTACTGTACAGCACAGAGAACTATATTCAATAGCTTGTAATAGCCTACAATGAAAAAGAACATAAAAAGGAATATATATGTGTACAACTGAATCACAATACATCAGAAATTAACACAACATGGTAAATCAACTATACTTCAATTTTTTAAAAAAGTTTTAAAAATCTTATATTAAAAAACTTTCCTAACTTATGTAAAAAAATTTTACATAAATTCCAAAAATCTGCACTTCACATATTTTCCATAAAAACCACTAAGTAAAAGTCACAACAAAATTTAGGTACTTTTAAAGGGCTACCTCATTTTTAACATAAAGGAAAAGAAACTGTTTAAAGAACAACCTATGTTTATTCATTTCTCAATTTATGGACTGTCCAATTCAAAAATCCTGTCAGAAGTTTCAGAAAATCTGCTAATAATCTTAGGTGTGGAAATGTCCTGTTATTATGAAATAGAAGCAGTAACCAAATTGCTTCCTGAACTAAGCTCATCTCAAACCAGCTGGCTGCTTCTCACCCATGCTATTCCAAATCAGGTGACCTGTGCTTCCAATAAATGAGACGGTGCTGAAATTATCTATTAATAGAGTTTACAACAAGAGTCCATTCTTAAAATGAGGCTATGAATAGAGAAGGCACCAAGACCAGACCATCGTCTACAAGATAACAAATCAGATATTCACCAATCCTCAGTTCACAGCATCTCCTCCTTTGAGCAATAACGGGAGTTCATAGGCTTCAAATTTAGAGAGACTTAATTCAGGGAACTGTTAACACCACACTTTAGTTTAACTTGCAGAAGCTTAAATCAAAGTTTAAGATACACAAATAAAATTAAAACACAGTGTCTTGTGACCTATCTATATAGGTGAGGGGCCTTTCACCATCTCTCCAAGAAATGATTTTCATGCCTACCTGTGAGTTAACTTGACCATCAGACTAAGAGGGAAAAAAAGGGTCACTCCAAGCTGTGAGTACTGCAGAATGGCCATCTAGATTTCTTTCTCACCTATCATAATGGAGGTTTTACTTCTATCACTTATGTGCCCACAGAGTACAATAGTGTCACACACTATTGGCCAGGAGTAGTGACACGGTGTGCTTTTACAGATCGCTGGCCAGAGCTCACAGAGTTACAGAACAACAGACAGCCACCAAAGCCACAAACCAACTCATACAAGGAAGTCTCAGATAATCTTCGGTATTACCAGCTCTCAATTCAACGTCACCTTACCCAGTTTGGGGGTCCTAACTGTAGTTTCTTGCTATGTCCCAACTATGTATTTTTAATTTGGGCCAGAAAAGCTGAATGCCTCTCCTTTTGGCTGGACACACAGGTTTCTCTCTTTTCAATGGCCCAAACAAAGAATCAAAGGAACTATCTAGGTCCTAGGTCAAAAATAGTTTTGTTTGGAGGCAGTTATCAGTAGCAATCCTCCTGGTTTAAGATCACGTTTTGTTGTGGTGGTTACCGGGGACAGAAAATTCAAATACAGAAAAGTAGAAGCAAGAATATAAACAAATAGCAAAACATTCATATCTACCGCCTAGATTTCTAAGATGCCAACAATTATGAAATCCATTTTTTCAAATTAAAATGAAAATATTACAGATGAGGGTGATGTCTCTGTCTGCCCCTCCTTCCCCAGGGGCAAGCATTAGTTAAAGAATGGTTGATATCTTTGTTGCTGATCATGTTTATACTTCATTATACACACAGACACAAATAAATGGACACATCCGACGCACTTTAAAATTTACATGCAAATGGCATCATCGTGATGTATATTGCTCACTGCTCTACAATCTGCTTTTGCTTTTTCCTCTTTTTTTAAAAAAACTCAGCACAATGCTATTGAGACCCATCTTCCAACCTTCTGGACAGTGAGCCTTACTTATGTTGTCTTCAGACAATGTCACATCACAAGACACTTATGTAGGGTACCACCTGCATCCACAAGCTTAACTATTAGACAAGCAAACATGGTCTTCAGGGATGCGGTCATAAATATCCTCTTCTCCTCCACCCTGCCTCTTCTGCAGGCACACAGCAAGACGGAGGAGCCCCATTGGCTTTTCCTCTTCGACTCCACCTCTTCCCAAGTAGGCATCTGAGAAGCCACTCATGCATAAAGTCATACAATTATAAAACCACTGCTCATTTTAATTAGGAAAACAGTATCGAGAAGAAAAGGGTTTTCAGAATCCATCAGAGCTGGGCTGTGAGGCCAGTTCTATATTTACTGTGTGATCTGGACCAGGCTACTCAGCCTGGTAAAAGCATCCGTCTCTCATCAGCAAAGCAGGGACAGCACACCTGTCTCCTAGCCCTAACTCTTTCTTTTTTTTCCTACAGAGACTCATGCTCGGAAACCACATGGCAGCGGAGATGGGTCCCTGGGCAACACTGAAGGCAGGCTTGACCGCTGCCATGTGTCCACCAACAGGACAGTTTCCTCTCTGCAGGGAAGGGTGGGTGCAGTGATGCCGCTCTCACTGTCAAGAAAGCAACGAATCCCTTACATTTAATTGCTTATTTTCTTAGGACTGACTTACTCCTAAAAGTGTTGTGCAAATTAGTTAAATTTCAGAAGACTGAAATTGTGTTAGAATACATAAGTGAAATAAAAAAAGATCAAGCTGGAATTCTAACTAGTTTCTTGGCTAAGTAGTCACAGTTTGGGGATTCAGATTTAGCCTTTCGATGATAAAATGCAGGCAGTGTCTATTGGTAATTTAAATTGAAGAGAGAGGCAGAATCAAGAGAAGTGGAGAAAGACGGTTAAAAAAAAAAAAGTTCTTTCCCTTCTTAGGAAGGAAAAATAGGTTCGTCTGAAAGCCTTATAATGGCAACACCAACTGCAGCCTCGAAAACTCAATTTCCAGCACTTTCCAGTCTTATAAGCATTCTTTTACTTATAGTTTCTAAAAAGGTGTGATTTTTGTCTTTCAATCAGTGACAGAGATCCCCTCTGGGACCCAGACCACAGCACTGTGAATATAAGTGTCTTATTTAGGGATCGCGCCCAAAAGGCGACCAACGTATGTCAGGTGACAAACTACACTGAAAGAAGAGAGCCCAAATTTATACCGTCTGAGCTTTTCCAGTCTGTGTTGCCTTACATTTATTTCCAAAGAAGTTTATGATGATAATCTAAAACTGCAGAGTAACTGTGATCATCAGAAGTTTCCTGTTTCGTCTTCCCACACCAGCATATTATTTTCACAAATATTAGAACCTCCAAACCAAATCAGAAATAAAAACAACCCTGACTTCTGTGTTTTATCCGGTTTTATTGGAAAACACTTCTAAATAGCTGTGTGGCATTCGCTCTTGGTTAAGTCAGTGTGTGACTGTTTTTGTTCTTAGCTCCTTAAATATCGTAGGAAATGATCCTGGTAACAGCAACAGATCCTTTCCTAGAGTAACTGCATTTCTGAAAAATAAATTCCTTTATCAACTACTGCAAGAAACTTTGAGACTTAAAACAAATACTACAGAAAGCATGTATCAGAAAATATCTTTACATGAATGTTAAGGTAAGGGAGGATTTCTTGGGCAAAGCATATATATGAAGCACATGCCTTAAGAAAAAATGAAATTTTGCATCAAAACTTTAAGCATCTATATGAAGAATACCATAACAAAGTTAACAAACAGGACAGAGACTGGGAGATCATATTTTCGACTCACATAACCAAAAGTTTAATGCACGGTTTAATCGCTGTCAGAAATCAATAAACAGAAGACAAGCCAAAATAAATCTGGGGAAACAGGATATGAACAGCAATTTACAGAAGGGGAAACCCAGTCTGATATACCTGGGAAAACACGCCACCCTCACTAGTAACTAACGACGAGATTCACACTTAAATTACAGATGAGACAGTATTTCCTACTCACAGAGCAAAGCATCAACACAGAAGTGAGGAAACCCAGTACCTTACATGTGCTGTTGACAATGTAAACCAGCACAAACACCCAGCCGTCCCATCATGTAAAATTTGTAAAATTCAAGATACATACATTCTCCATTACCCAGAAATTCTACTTCTGATTACACAGCCTACAGAAAAACCTGCTCCTGGGTATAAGGAGACATTTACAAAACTGGTCTTTGCAGCACTATTTTTGTCAGCAGTAACATTGCAAACAACCTCAATGCCCAGTAAGAGAGCCAGGTAAGCCACAGGACTATATAAAATAATGAAAGTGGAATGAACGAGATCTGAATGCATCATCACGCACAGATCACAAAAGTTGTCAGATACTTTGCAGGGGTAAGATTCCATTTCTGTAAAATTGTTAAATAAGTGCACATATATGTGTGGAGGATAAAAGTATGGGCCACATCTGACTTTTTCTTTTTAGTTTTTTTGGGGGGGTAATTAGTTTAATTTACTTTATTTATTTTTAGAGGAGGTACTAGGGATTGAACCCAGAACCTCCTGCATGGTAAGCATGCTCTCTACCATTTGAGCTATACCCTCCCCCTACACCTGACATTCCTGATTTAGACTGTCTCTACAAGCAAGAAGGGAAGGGGAGGAGGGAGCCATTAGGACT